>NC_141695.1:1721055162-1721190162 GCF_964263255.1 Lissotriton vulgaris
GGTCCTACCTGAGGTGGAAGATTCTCATCCATTCCTGTTGTCTTTGAAGTGCAGCACTAGAAACTTTCAATTTAGAATGTAGGACTACTGTGTGCAAGGTGAAACCTGATGAAAGACTCGTATCAGTGACTTTATCAGCTGTTTTTAAATCCTTTCCAGTTCTTCCTCTGTCCTCATTCAAATCTTTCTCAGCCCTTTTCTTGTTTTTTTTAGATCTCCTTGTTTCCCTCTTATGGTATATATTTCCTGTGATTACTCCTCCACTCCCCATTTCTGCTTCTGGTAATTCTCCCCTCCACTGCCTCTCTCACTGTGATTCCCTGCACATGACCAACTCCCAGACTCCGAGTACACAGTGCCACTGACAATGTTGCCTTCCACTTTTTTACACAATACACAAAGCCCAATCTCACGGCAAATCCGCATAGAAAAACCTATGCTAACCCTGTAACAGAACTGCTAATGTGTTCTTGTATAAAAATGAATAAAACCCGTTGAAATAAAAAAAAAGAGATATAAGTTGGTCAGGCAACAGTGTTATAGCCCTACCGAGCAAGGACCACCATATCTTGCCCTCTTTTCCACTCTCCGCTGGTCTGTATAGTTATTGACAAACAGCATCACATGTGCCTTTCAGGCCAATGCTGCATCAACGTAGTAGCATCAGCTTCATATATACTGCAACTTGCAAGGCTGTGTTCCAGTGGCCAGGCAGGGGTTGCGTCACTCTGAGCAGAATATCTGCCATTGTTTGTGCACATATGGGTGCTCCGCAGATCCTCATGATGCCAACCAATGCACCTATCAAGATGAAGCAGCAATGCCCTCTCCTCTGATGACAACCCTGTACCTTGTAGTCAGTATGGGTGTGCTACTAAACCATGTACTGGGATGAATATGTTTACTACACCGGAAATGACAGCTCCATACCTCGTCCCTTTAGACTTATCATGGCGGTGCACACACTCACTCTCTTAGCACATAGGTTGTTGGGATGGGAATGCCACCTCCATGTCATACGTTTATTTTAGCCCAGGCATAAAGCGGACGTGAAGTGTGCAGCAGCCTAGGCCTGACATTGACAATATGAGGTCCTGGACTTGTCCTCTGACCTAGATCTGTGCACCAACCTGCCCCTCATTGTAGGCAGAGGACTACTATTCATGTCCTGGGTGTAGCACTTAAAGCGGGTGTGGTAGCGTACTGTAACACAATTGTCAAAAAATAGAAGTCCCCTTGGGTACATAAATTTGAGTAAAACTACTCACTTCAACAGTATGCTATGTATATATGTAGTAATCAGAAAAGGCAATGCAGCAGTCCCAAATATATTGAATACATACTACAAATTTATTAAATACAGCAGACATTAAAAAGAGACCAATATTGTCCATATCATAAAAACATGTCAGAATACATTAAAATTACATATAGTTAAAAAATCATACATAATACATTGTAACAGGACAGAAATATAAGGAAAATTTAGATTCCTATTGGTAAAAAAGGAGACACAAGAAATTTGATGAGCACAATGAAGCTTTGCGTCAGAACTGTTTTCTCTCAAGTTATAATGTGTTTCTCCTTAAGCATCGACGCGTTTCGGTGAACCACACAGATATCGTTACCTTCTTCAGGAAAATGTATTACCATCCCTCAAAATCTGTAATATTAAAAAACACAATGTTTTTCATGATCTGCTCAACATATCTAATGCATCCTATATTCATTTGCAGCATAGCCTAATTTTACTACATAACCCTATACAACACATATATTGTAAACATTAAGGTTCTGGGTGTTATAGCTTATTATATAAACACAGGTCATGTAAAAACACATAAAAACAGTATGATAGGCATTAGTATACCTAGATGTAGTATGCGTGATCTAATCATCACATTTGGTATCCATATAACATCTTTCCTCCAGATGTCTCAGTTATACTATACCCCTAAAGATGGTCAAATGTCATAAGTATAGAAATAAAAGTTGTTTAAAAATAGAAAACATTGATAAACATTTATATATAGGAGGAAACCTGGTGGCCATAATAATAAACATGCCTACCATGAAGCAATGTATGACTATTGATTTGATGTAATGTAGTTTGTACTAGAGGAGGCCACTAACGGATACCCAAAACTTTTTTTATATCAAAATCCTAGTGTGCTCAGTCCTACTAACATATCACAAAAATGGCCAAAATAGGCCAGAGAACAGCGTACCTTAAATAGGGTATTGTGTTAGGATTCACGTTTAAACCAAATGGTGCCTCAACACTGTCTTATTTTCATTTATTCAAGACCCTTCACGGACATAACAATGTCTTCATGTAACAGCGTAGTTCTAAAGAGACAAGATCAGGATTTACTATTGATAATAAAGCCCCTCTCATTGACACTATCTCTGACTCTATATGTCCAAAGAGCCCATACGACTTTATAAATAAAGCCTACTTGTATGTATGTAGGTCAAAAAGGCATTCAATACAGCTGGAACTCATAAGTAATTAGTCTGAATAAAATCTTTACCTGCAACACAACATAACATTGATCTTAACTAAAGGGCTCATCACGTCAGGCCTAAATAAACCACCACAATATTTATGAATAGCGCATGGCCCCTCGCAAAAAAAAAACCCCGTACCTTTAAAAATTATTTGCTCGCGTTCCGTTGTTAAAAATTTCTACATGAAGATACGGGGAAGACGTCTCCCGATGCCGCGGTATAATATCCGCCTAAAGATGGAGTACGATATTAGAGGTAGCGTACTGTAAGTCATGACGTTTAGTGGCCCAGAATTATTGACTATGTCAATGGGGTGTATTTTTTTTTTCAGAGGTTTATATAGCGCAAACTTTACCCGAATCTGAATTGGGTATCAGAGCGCTTTACATAGGACCAGTTACGTTACATGACGTTGTATGAAACACGTTTTATGAAACGCAGAACCTTGCTCTGGCATCCGGTGTGTATGTCAAGTACTTGTGTGTGTTCAGCAAGCCTGTGATACATGTGTGGTAGAAGAGAGAGAGAGAAAATATGTGCGTCGGTGTTTGTTTTGGTGGCTCCTGGTATAACATATCACAAGATGGAGAACAACAGCATGCAGTGGAAGTGTACTATATATGCTCTTGTGGCTGGAGGGCGGAGAACCAGAAACTCCATGAAAACTGAGTTAGCAGGGGGCTGCTGATTAGTTGTTCCTGAGCACCACCATTGGATAGATGGTTGGGGTGAAGGGTGGGACTGCAACGCGCTGTTCAAGCTGAGGGAGTTTTTACCAGGATTACCCTTTTGTCTGTTCATGATTACTGCTTCAGAAAGGCTGAGGACACCATGGTGCAGAAAATTCACCCTTCATTCTGCCCATTTGATGGGTGCTCCAGCTTGGCGACAGCTGCAGTACTAAATGTAATATACCAAATGGATGCAATCAGTGGTGTAACAAAGGCCCCTGCAGTGTGGGAGGCCCTGAGCATCAGGAGGGCCCCCTCAGCACAGTGCCCTGGCCTGAGAGCTCCTGAGTGAGTACAGAGGGGGGCCCCTTCCTGTACTTTGCAAGGGGGGGGGCCCTAAAGTTTTCTTACGCCAGTGGATACAATGTAATGCTTCAACTCAAATGAATCTGCCAATCTCACATTTCACCTAAAGCAATGCCCACTGAGCATCCCTTTTCCTTCCCTCTCATCTATTTTCCTTTCTCTTACATCTCCCTTTTCTTTCCCCTTTGCCCTCCTGTCTTCCGGATCCTACCATTCACTTTTCTACCCTCTCCTCTCACTCCGTCGGCCCTCTGGTAGAGTGACCATTTAAAAAAAAAAATATTCCACAAACATAGAAGTAGGACTACAACTTTGCATCAAACGAGAAGCAAAGAATGATTAATTGATAGTTATGTTATGTTGATTTGCATGGTGGTTGTGGTGGTGGATTTTGTGGACGTGGTGGTTGTGGATGTGGTGGTGGTGGGCGTGATGGTGGTGGACGTGGTGGTGGTGGACGTGGTGGTGGTGGGTGTGGTGGTGGTGGTAGACGTGTTAGTGGTGGACGTGGTGGTGGTGGTGGTGGACATGGTGGTGGTGGTGGATGTGGTGGTGGATGTGGTGGTGGTGGATGCGGTGGTGGTTTACTTGGTGGACGTGGTGTTGGTGGATGTGGTGGGGCTGGTGGACGTGGTGGTGGTGGATCTGGTGGTGGACGTGGTAGGGGACATGGTGGTGGTGGTGGACGTGGTGGTGGTGCTGGTTGTGGTGCTGGACGTGGTGATGCTGGACATGGTGATAGTGGACGTAGTGGTGGATGTGGTGGTGGTGGATGTGGTGGATGTGGTGGTGGATCTGGTGTTGTACGTTGTGGTGGTGGATGTGGTAGTGGTGGACATGGTGGTGGACGTGGTGGTGCTGGTAGACATGTTGGTGGTGGATGTGGTGGTGGACATAGTGGTGGTGGTGGATGTGGTGGTGGTGGATGTGGATGTGGTGGACGTGGTGGTGGTGGACGTGGTAGTGGAAATGGTGGTGGATGTGATGAATGTGGTGGTGGTGGACATGGTGGTGGTGGTGGATGTGGTGGTGGATGTGGTGGTGGGCATGGTGGTTGCCGTGGTGGTGGTGGACATGGTGGTGAACATGGTGTTGGTGGACATGGTGGTGGTGGTGGTGGTGGTGGTGGACGTGGTGGTGGATGTGGTGGACGTGGCGGTGGAGGTCGTAGTGATGGACGTGTTAGTGGACGTGGTGGTGAACGTGCTGGCCGTGGTTATGTTGATTTGCATGGTTGTTGTGGTGGTGGTGGATTTTGTGGACGTGGTGGTGGTGGATGTGGTGGTGGTGGACGTGGTGGTGGTGGATGTGGTGGTGGACGTGGTGGTGGTGGTAGACGTGTTGGTGGTGGACGTGGTGGTGGTGGACATGGTGGTGGACATGGTGGTGGTGGTGGATGTGGTGGTGGATGTGGTGGTGGTGGATGCGGTGGTGGTTTACGTGGTGGACGTGGTGTTGGTGGATGTGGTGGGGTGGTGGACGTGGTGGTGGTGGTGGTGGACGTGGTGGTGGACATGGTGGTGGTGGTGGACGTGGTGGTGGTGCTGGTTGTGGTGGTGGACGTGGTGGTGCTGGACATGGTGATAGTGGACGTAGTGGTGGATGTGGTGGTGGTGGATGTGGTGGTGGTGGTGGACATTTTGGTGGTGGATCTGGTGGTGGATGTGGTGGTGGATGTGGTAGTGGTGGACATGGTGGTGGATGTGGTGGTGGACATAGTGGTGGTGGTGGTGGACATGGTGGTGGATGTGGTGGTGGTGGATGTGGATGTGGTGGACGTGGTGGTGGTGGACGTGGTAGTGGACATGGTGGTGGATGTGGTGAATGTGGTGGTGGTGGACATGGTGGTGGTGGTGGATGTGGTGGTGGACATGTTGGTGGTGGATGTGGTGGTGGGCATGGTGGTTGCCGTGGTGGTGGTGGACATGGTGGTGGTGGTGGATGTGGTGGTGGACATGTTGGTGGTGGATGTGGTGGTGGGCATGGTGGTTGCCGTGGTGGTGGTGGACATGGTGGTGAACGTGGTGTTGGTGGACATGGTGGTGGACGTGGTGGTGGATGTGGTGGTGGTGGATGTGGCGGTGGTGGACGTAGTGATGGACGTGTTAGTGGACGTGGTGGTGAACGTGCTGGCCGTGGTGGTGGTGGATGTGGTGGTGGTGGATATGCCAGTGGTGGTGGACATGGTGGGGTGGATGTTGTGGTGGTGTTGGACGTGGTGGTGGTGGACTTTGTGGTGGACTTGGTGGTGGTGGTGGATGTGGGGGTTGTGGATGTTGTGATGGTGGATGTGCTGGTGGTGGTGGTCGTGGTGGTGGACATGGTGGTGGTGAATGTGGTGGTGGACGTGGTGGTAGTGGATGTGGTGGTGGATGTGGTGGACGTGGTGGTGGACATGGTGGATGTGGTGGTGGACTAGGGAGTGGTGGTGGACATGCTGGTGGTGGTGTACATGGTGGTAGTGGTGGTGGATGTGGGGGTTGTGGACGTGGTGATGGTGGATTTGCTGGTGGTGGTGGTGGATGTGGTGGTGGACATGGTGGTGGTGAATGTGGTGGTGGACTTTGTGGTGGTGCATGTGGTGGTGGTGGTGGATGTGGTGGACATGGTCGTTGACATGGTGGACTAGGTGGTGGTGGTGGACATGCTGGTGGACGTGATGGTGAATGTGCTTGTGCTGGTGAACGTGGTGGTGGTGGATGTGGTGGTGGACATGGTGGTAGTGAATGTGGGGGTTAATATGGTGGTTGTGGACATATTGGTGGTGGATGTGGTGGTGGTGGATGTGGTGGTGGTGGACGTGGTGGTGGTGGAAGTGGTGGTGGTGGACGTGGTGGTGGTGGACGTGGTGGTGGACGTGGTGTTCATGGTGGTGGACGTGGTGTTCATGGTGGTGGACATGATGTTCATGGTGATGATCATGTTGTGGTGGTCGTGTTGGTGGTGGACATGGTGGTGGTGGACATGGTGGTGGTGGATGTGGTGGACATGGTGGTGGTGGATGTGGTGGTGGTGGACGTGGTGGTGATGGATGTGGTGGTGGACGTGTTGGTGGACATGGTGGTGGTGGATGTGGTGGTGGTGGTGGTGGTGGACCTGGTGGTGGTGGATGTGGTGGTGGTGGATGTGGTGGTGGTGGACGTGGTGGTGGACGTGGTGTTCATGGTGGTGGACGTGGTGTTCATGGTTGTGATCGTGTTGGTGGTGGTCGTGTTGGTGGTAGACATGGTGGATGTGGCGGACGTGGTGGATGTGGTGGTGGTGGTGGAGGTGGTTGGGGTGAAAGAGTAGGGTTATAGATTTGTTAAAATGGTTTCATTTCTAAGTCCGGTATTGGACCCAGACTAACCATCAGAGGCCGCACACGATTCATTATGGATTGTTATGTTGCTGGTATCACTGAGCACCGATTGTATGGCTGCCCTGCATCAATTGGGCCACTGTTTATTACAAAGATTACACATAGAAATGTAAACAAGCATTGGCAGAGCCAATAGGTCTCGCTTTTGGGAAAGCAAAGACGTTAGCCAATCAAGAGATGGTACAGAGGAAATGCTTCATGGGAGAGACATACACAAGACTGATATGCTGGAACATGAATAGGAAGCAGGTGACTTAGAGTGACAGGCAAACCAAACAATGCCACGTGATGGACGGGCTTCAAGCACTCTAGCAGAGTACTGGGGAACTGACAGGCAGGGTGGTGTTAGACTCGGGGATTTAAGGACTCCCTAGCATTATTTCACAGATCTACAGGAATATATCAAGTTAAATTTTCCGCCATAAGATTCACAAAGCCACCCAAATATGTTTTACGATGATAAGCCAATTACCATACTGTACAAGTGCAAACCCCAGTCTGAAAAAGACGTAGTATGAATGTGTTTTTGAGTAACACAAACTTAACATAAACTCGTTAAAGTGATGCATCTACAGTGGTTAACTGTCCTTTAGCATGGCTTCCTGCACTTTCCTTCACGTAGAATGCTACTTTAACAGGATCCCCTTATGAAAGTGGAAAGTTTGCCAGCATGGCGAAAAAGGTGTCATTTTAAGTTTAAGATTAGGAGGGGGGTACGGGCTTCCCTGTGCATGTCAGATCAGATGGAAGAAGGGCCGACACATGAGTAACTTTGTGGGCATCCTCATTCGTTGGGTTGGTAATATTCACAACTAAAAATGCAACTGCTAAATGAAGGCGCAGTGAAGCAGGGTGCGGCGCTTTGTATCTGGAGACTGCCTGGTCTACTTTCTAACACGTGTGCGCCTAGGGTGGCATGTGGCTAGGGAAAGGTCCTGACATGTGGCTGGTGAGGTGGGACTTCCCCACGTGCCAGCCTCACTCTGCCCCAGTGCCCCCTGCTTTTCAAATGCACTAGCCTGTCCAGGCTGGCAACTAGAGCCAAATTTCGGTGGGGGCTGAAAAATATTTCAGGGGGGGGGGGCTAATTCTTCCAATCACAGACAGAGTGGCTGTAAGAATGGGTGAACACAACAAAAGCCTCATTTACAAGTAATGGTCTTTTAAAGACCTGTTAAGTACTCGGGTGCGGCTGCAATTAGACGCTCGCCAGCCCGCGAAGACGTGTCAGCCCCGGCTGACACACACGACGGGGGGGGCTGAAGCCCCGTGAGCTCAATGGGTGTTGCACGCCTGAGCCTGTCAGGCATGGCCTGTGATCGACACAGTCGGCCTACCACATCAGATGACCTGCCTTGTTCAACATGTCTCCGATTGTGCCCCTAATTTAAAGTCACCGTATCGTCAAGTCTAGCAGTTTGTGGTCCGCCCCCAGCTCTTGTGCCCAGTGCATTTTCAAAGATAAAGACACAGTGGCTACATCCAAAGTCCTCACTAAGTGAAAAGATTACAACTGGTATGTACAATACATCAACCGTAGAGGAGGAAAAACCTAGTAAAGTCATAATCATAGGTTTAAGAATATATTCTATTTTGTTTATAGATATTCAATGTGAGTGATTCCGCCATTACAAAGGAGTGCTCCACAGAAACACTGTAAAATCTTCATGAATACAGTGAGGTATGGTGAAAGTCTATTAACACTCTCAATGTACTATGCTTTAGACTTAGACACCTTCTAATAGAAATGTGGGCCTAGATAATACACACTGAGTGATCCCCACCTACAACAATTCTAAATTAAATTTGTTCTCTGATAGTGGAGACATATCTGGATTTGATAATAAATCATAATATGTTTTTTAAATGAAGTGACAAATGTATTTTTAATAATAAGTAGTTTAAAGCACAATATAAGGATGGACTAGAAAGACTTTATGTTAGAAAAGTTATGGTAGCTAGATGTCAGCAACACGTGTACTGAATAATAACACATGTATTCTCTACTGTTTAGAAAACTGTCCTGAATATCACCGAAACGCTGCGTCGACTACTGTTTTCTGTAATGAAATGTATTTTAATTGTGTATGATCCTTATGTTTTTAATAATTAATTGTTTTTTAAAATTGTTTATATAAATAAATCATACAAATGTATTTTTGATATATCAAATCTTTGGATTCATGTGTATTATTCGAGTGTTGGCTGACACAATGAATTTTTTGTTTTTCTTGACGATATAGAAATCTTGTGTTTATATACGTGTTTTTTGCTAATCTGTACTTACATAACTGTACGTAAAACCTTGGGACATTTTGTTGTTTCTTTGGATCTTACCCAGTACCTATTGTATTTAGTAGGCTACCTCCCTTCCTTTGTAATCTGCCCCAAGCTCTGCCAGCCTGACTCGAGGCTGGATCGTATCTGCACACCCTCTGACAGACAGACTTTTCTCAGCGCCACCAGTGTGATATATACTGACGCTACTCGGATACTGCCTGTCACAAGCCTCATCCCCATGATATCCGCCCCGACACCTCAGTTTAGCCGCAGTGAGTTGCAGCTTTTCTGCTGCCATACTGAGGTGCCGGGGTTCCGATATAGGCTTGAACGCTGCTAAATACACAGCAGCGAGGGCTGACTTAATACACAGCCTGTATACTAGCGCAAAATTTACTTCACATCGTGCATTGCTGATACATGCTAGAATAAGGCTTTTCGTGGAATCCTTGCAACTTTCCCAGCCATAGTTAGGCTGGGACGGAATCATAACCAGTCAGAAGGCACATAAGACTGTTTCATCTACTTTAAGCCCAGAGGAAGTCGCAGGTGTCTTGTCTCGAGCGACGAAACACGTGTTGGCTGGAGTCACAACAAGAAAATCATTAAATGACTCATTTTCTATGTCTTCGCCTTGAAATATAAGTTATTGACTTGTCATAATCATCATGAATGTGTGCCTGGGCTTGATTCAAATTTTGTACAGATCTGCGGATCTGAGTGGTGAGGTGTTGGATGATTACCTCCTCCCTGGGCACCTAAAGTGATAATCGAGATATCAGATACATACCGTAAATAGTGAGCGCCATCACCACCCAGGGTACAGTTATCCCAACAAGTATTTACCAACTGAAAGGTGGCAGTTTACCTTTATAAAGTGCCTTCTGCGGCACTGTACCACTTGTAGCGCATCTTTTTTTATTACATTTTTCTATTCATTTGATCGAGAAGCAATTTCTTTCAGGAAATGATAAAGCAGAAGATGGAAAATAGCACAATCCCATTTGTGGCTGGGGTCTATATATGTGCCGAGCAAACGTGAGCAGCGTCATCCCAACAATTAACACACTCATATGTGCATAAAAAGGTCAACCTACCGGAGAATAAAGCGACATAAGAAAGGTACTTAATGATAAAAACGCTCCTGCCAATGAAAATATCAGCTGTGTCGGATGTATAAGTGTTGTGTATGATTATGTACAATAATTGTATCAACATTGAGAGTCTGTGGAATGGAGCAAAATTGCACTGTATCGCGTCTATAACCAATATATGTTACACATATCCCTGCAGTTGGTGCTTTGCTTATCCATGATACCTATGGGAGATCAAAGAAGTAAATAAAAAAGGTTGACTGGAACATAAATACAGGAGTGGTTGCAGATGGCGGTGTAAAGGAAGACAAAATATAGGAGAAGCAAAAGAAACTTTGCACAAAATTAGATATGCTGCGTACATCAATATAATTTACTCTTCCTAAAACGCCTACTTTGTGACCCTTAGTGTGTCCTTAACATGCGCTGATGTGTTTGATTTTCCGTGACTGTGCGCGCTGCTGTCCCCTCAACTACACTTTATTTTCAGACGCTGCGTGATAACAAGTGTCAATGTGTTGTTATGGCAACGCTGGGAATGGTTGTGCTTGGGCATCAGCAACAAATATATTTGTTGTGCGCCTTACTAAATAAAATTATGTAACCAGAACATTACAACCACTGTTACCTGCATTGGAGTTAGCTAGCCAGGATCCCTGTTCCATATATTTCACTTTATAAATGTAATAGCAGCCTATCCCAACGTTGTCTGGGTATGAATTGCTGCCGGCCAGTAGTATATTGTTTTGTAGGATTTCGTTTTGAAAGCATTTCTTATCTGTGACAGGCCTGTGAAACGCTCCGATTCACAGTCCACTGCTGATGCACTTGAGAGTGTGTGGTCAGTAGTGAGCGAACTCGAGTTTCCCTACTTTATTTTTCCTTGAAATATTATATAGCGCAAACTTGACAACATGGCATGAGCACAATGTGCATTACAGAAGAACACATTCATTTGTGGTAGGCACGGGGAGACAAAGCGATTTGCCTGGAATCACAGGATGTTGAGCTGATGCCGAGATTCGAACAAAGCTCCCCTTCTCTAAAGTTCACAACTCTAGAACTTGTGGCGGGAGGTGTGTCTAAAAGTGTATGTCGGTGCTGGCCATCAATGAAAGAGACAAAGATCAAAATATGAGGGGGGTCTGAAGGGAAGCAATGTTTACAGACCAGCTTGCATCCTGTCCCCCAACTTCAACAATTAAACAACACAAAAAGGATGCCAAGGGTCTCTAAAGATACTGTGGGAATTCTTAACACTCAATTGTAGTGTATAGAAGAAGTAGTCCAGAGGAGAGAAAGAAAGAGTGAAAGTACCCATCAGCCCACCCGTTGGCGGAACCTCATCATCTGGGTTTGGAGATAGAAAATGGTATCCACTAGACACCTCTTCAGGTCTCTTTCGAGGAGTACTAGTATTGGATCCACCAGTGAGATGGACAGCCAGCAGGAGGTAGTATTAGTAGGCTGAAGGGAGAGGTTGCAGTGCTCAGAAGTGTGAAAAGAAAATGTGGTGATTTTAAAAATACCTGTTATGATGACAAAGAACTACTTTATTGGGTGTGACCATCATAACAGCATGATTAAAAGCAGAGTGAAGATAGTATGGAAAAATTACTCTCAGTCATAGAAATTAATTGGTCAACATGTTTCAGCCTCGACAGGCTTTCATCAGGACCTATGATATGCACTACTGCAACAGTGATTCAATAACACAATAGGTGATAGTGATGTAGATGCCGGCATGATTAAAAGCAGAGTGAAGATAGTATGGAAAAATTACTATCAGTCATAGAAATTAATTGGTCAACATGTTTCAGCCTCAATAGGCTTTCATCAGGACCTCGGCTCAGATGCCAGACCGAGGCAACGACTGACAGAGCGTGGCCTCTTTGACCTAAGCGAGCGCCAGGCGAGGTGAGGCTGTCTCCATACCATTTATGGGAGAGTTCTTGTTAGAATGATATGGGACTACCATAAAGTAAAACATTTACCGGTAGGTCTACATCACTATCACCTATTGTGTTTTTGAATCACTGTTGCAGTAGTGCATATCATAGGTCCTGATGAAAGCCTGTCGAGGCTGAAACATGTTGACCAATTAATTTCTATGACTGATAGTAATTTTTCCATACTATCTTCACTCTGCTTTTAATCATGCTGTTATGATGGTCACACCCAATAAAGTAGTTCTTTGTCATCATAACAGGTATTTTTAAAATCACCACATTTTCTTTTCACACTTCTGAGCACTGCAACCTCTCCCTTCAGCCTACTAATACTACCTCCTGCTGGCTGTCCATCTCACTGGTGGATCCAATACTAGTACTCCTCGAAAGAGACCTGAAGAGGTGTCTAGTGGATACCAGTTTCTAACTCCAAACCCAGATGATGAGGTTCCGCCAACGGGTGGGCTGATGGGTACTTTCACTCTTTCTTTCTGTCCTCTGGACTACTTCTTCTATACACTACAATTGAGTGTTAAGAATTCCCACAGTATCTTTAGAGACCCTTGGCATCCTTTTTGTGTTGTTTAATCATCAATGAGAGAGACCTGTGCATTTTTCAAATGGGTGGTGAAAAAATATGAGTATGTACCTGGAGATGTGGGCCGCCGTGCCACCAATTTAATTACCGGGGGAGGGTAAACACCCATTATTCCGCAACTTTCTTTCCGCATACCATCACTCCGGATACTTTCATTACGAAAGTACCATGACTCCACAATGCCATTATAACGCATGGCATTACATTTTATATGCTTTTACCACGCATACATTTACAACGAACTTTGTTGTAAATGCATGAATGGTAAAAGCATGTTTTTTTTAATGTTTGGATAAGGTAAGTATGGGTATAGGGGTATATGTTTTGGGGTACTGAGATATATGTTTTGGGGTCTTTGGGTATTTTAAGGGTTCAGATATAGTTTTGGGTTATGGGGTACAGGGGTAGTTTTAGGGTTTAGGGATAGATATGGGTTTTAGGGTACAGGGGTATTTTTAGGGTTCAGGGCTAGGTTTGGGCTTTGGGGTACAGGGGTATTTTAAGGGTTCAGGGCTAGGTTTGGGTTTTGGGGTACAGGGGTATTTTTAGGGTTCAGGGCTAGGTTTGGGTTTTGGGGTACAGGGGTATTTTAGGGTTCAGGGGTAGGTTTGGGTTTTGGGGTACAGGGTTATTTTTAGGGTTCAGGGCTAGGTTTGGGTTTTGGGGTACAGGGGTATTTTTAGGGTTCAGGGGTAGGTTTGGGTTTTGGGGTACAGGGGTACAGGGGTATTTTAAGGGTTCAGGGCTAGGTTTGGGTTTTGGGGTACAGGGGTATTTTAGGGTTCAGGGGTAGGTTTGGGTTTTGGGGTACAGTGGCATTTTTAGGGTTCAGGGCTAGGTTTGGGTTTTGGGGTTCAGGGGTATTTTTAGGGTTCAGTGGTAGGTTTGGTTTTTGAGGTACAGGGGTATTTATAGGGTTCAGGGCTAGGTTTGGGTTTTGGGTTACAGGGGTATTTTTAGGGTTTAGGGATAGGTTTGGGTTTTGGGGTACAGGGTATATTTATAGGGTTAAGATGGGTTAGTGTTTAAGGGTGTTGGGGTATTTTAAGGAGTAAGGGTGGGTTATGATTATGGGGTGCAGGGGTATTTAAAGGGAGCAGGGTGGAATTAGCATACGATATGAGACATGGCATGAAGGGCGGAACGTACCACACGCTCCCAGCGTTTGTCATGCCCCCAGCACACGCCCACAGCACAACGCAGACACGCCCACAAGGGACTACTTTGCTAGCACTGTTCTTTTACCTTTTAAATGTATATGGTGGGCATCTGCATAGCCTATGTCCTTCTGCTGCAACTACCCTTTCCAACGCTGTATTGGGTGTTGTGATTGGTGCTGCGGTTCCTGAGATTACCCGCCTCAAAGGTTTGGGCTCTCTCTTTATTATATTAGTATGGATTGTTATGATCCAATGGTGCTTGGCTCTATTTAATCTCCATTGGGGCTCTTTGGAAGACTCGGCTGCCAACACGCTTGCCACTTTTTTCTCAGCCAATTATCTCTTCCAAAATTGATCGGAAACTACACACTCCAAGGGCTCAATTCTGGACCTTGTTATATCCAAAGCAGACCTGCTGACTACAGCTCCCCTCATCCATGTAGACTGGTGTGACCACTTCCTCATTCCCTTCCGTTTTCACCTATTGCACATTATAACTCTCGGCCAACCTAAAAGAGCTACTACCTGGTTCCACCAACACTAAAAACATTGATCCTGACACTCTTTGTGATTCTGCTATGCGTTCCCTTCCTTGACTAGACCCTAACGTAGATGTCAACATTCTCAACTCTCAGTGCCTCTCAGTCCTAGAAGTCGAAATCGACAATGTCGCTCTCCTGCAAAGCAAAAGGAAAAGACCCACCCCCTCAGCACCTTGGTTCAATAAAGCTCTCTATGATGAAAGAAAAAATCTTAGAATTCTGGAGAAACATTGGAGAAAATCCCCATCCACCTCCAATCTCTATCTTTTATGTTCAGCAAGATCCAAATACCACAACCACATCCTCCATGAAAAAACATCACATTTCAGATCCCTCCTTGACTCTGCCAAAAACAGACCCCAAAAACCTTTTGACCTCATCAAAAACCCAAACTGTTCTCCCCTAACCATTAAGCCTGAGGATTCCACAAAGAAAGCAACAGATTTCGCTATATTCTTTGATGAAAAGGTCAAAGCACTGGTGAATCAGGTCGCCCACCCGACGCCGCCCCCATTGAGGAGCGGAAATCCTTAGTCACTTGGCAGAACTTTGACGTCATCTTGGAAGATGACCTTCTCAAATGCATCCTCGAAGCCAAAACTTCCAACCATTCTTCTGACCCCATCCCTAGTGTCATCGCCATCGATTTCTACACCCATACTCTTTCTTACTGGACCAGGCTAGTTAATCTCTTCCTCAGTCAAGGCTCCCTCCCTGTTGACCTCAAATCAGGACAGGTTACCCCTCTTCTGAAAAAAACCTTTGCTGATACAAACGACCTCAACAACTTCCGCCCTATCACCAATCTCCCTTTTCTTTCGAAAATCACAGTAAAATGTGTTGCGAAACAACTTTCCCTACATATTATGGACAATAATCTTCTCGACGTTTTCCAGTCTGGCTTCATCCAAAATTGCTGCACTGAAACAGCCCTGCTGCAAGTGATTGATGATGCGCTCCATATACTCGACTCTGGGGAATCGTGTCTTCTGATTCTTCTAAATCTCTCTGCAGCCTTTGACACAGTTAATCATAACACCCTCCTCAACACTCTTCAACAGAGAATGGGATTGGATGGCACAGTGCTGAAATGGTTTGCCTCTTTCGTCTCAGACAGATCCCAAATGATCAAGATAGCGAGCAGTCTTTCATCTCCACTGGCTGTAGGTCAAGGCATCCCTCAAGGTTCTATCCTGGCACCCACTTTGTTTAATCTCTACCTGGAACCATTAGAGAACATCCTAAGTAAATCTGGGAACCGTTACCATCTGTATGCGGATGACACTCAAATCTACCTCAAGGTGTCTTCCGCACACCATCTCTCACTACTCTACTCTTAACTCTGTTCACAACTGGATGTTAGCTCACCAACTCATTCTAAATCCCACCAAAACTGAATTCCTCCTCCTTTCTACCTCTCTCTCCTCTCCTCCTGTTCAATCTTTGATGGATCAGTTGAACTTACTCAACAACAAACCCATCATTGTCGACAGCGCTAAATCCCTAGGTGTCATACTTGACAAAAGACTCAACCTAATCTCCCACATCAATTCTATTGCTAAGAACGCACGTTACCAGTTGCGCCTTCTGTAGGGGATTCGTCGGTTGTTCCCGGAGAAAGACCTAAAAACCTTGGTACAATCACTGGTTCTCTCTAGACTAGATTACTGCAATTCTCTTCTAACGGGGCTACCCAAATCCCACCTCTCCCCTCTCAAATCCATCCTCCATTCAGCAGCTTGCTTCATTTCAGGGTCTAAACAAAGCGACCATGTTACTCCTATCCTGTCCTCTCTTCGATGGCTTCCGATTGAGGCAAGGTCTATTTACAAAACTGCCTGCATCACACACAAAACCTTGCACATGTCCTCTCCTCGCTACCTGGCGATAAATTTGAATTTGCCCGGAGGCTCTTGACCTTCTCGCAATGCGGAAAAGCTTCTGCTTGAGCCCCCCTTCTTCAAAAGGAAACGATTGATGGCGCAATCCTTCACAGGCAATGCAGTGAGAATCTGGAACTCGCTTCCCCCATTGCTCCGTGCCACCCCCTCTAACTGGATCTTCAAAGCTGACCTCAAATCTCTGCCCTACCAAAGACACGTTCAAAACTAATACTGTCATTCTTAGGCCCCTCTAGGAAGTTCGCTCATCATTGTAAATTTGTGCGTGCTGGATTTTGTGTTTGTGTACCCTTCCTTTTAAGTCTCCTGTTTATCTTTGCAATGTTCTGTTGTGTAAAAACTTTCTCTTGTAACGTAACTGGTTCTATTGTACAGTGCTCTGACAGCTTTGGGTAATGTCCGCGCTTTATAAAATGCACTAAATAAATAAATATAGGTCAGTAATTAGACACTGCTCCTTTCTGTTCCTCCCTCTGTTGTTTGGTGTTGTTAAACTGAAAGCGCCATGGAGTCTTACAAGTCACGGCATGGGGTTACGAACAGAGCACTTGGCTTTCAACTGCTAACTCCTCACTAAGAAAGATAGTGACATAGATTACATTAGCAAATTTAGGTACCAGACAGTAAACATATTACTAAAGGGCATGTGTCTGTTCTGTGGGAAGTATGTGTTTAAGCAAAGGTCTAACAGATAGTGAGTACTATAGTAATGAAAGCTCCGGAAGATGCCTCAATGGTGTATTGCAGCTTGTGCATAGATTGTACTCCTTTGTACTGTGTTTAAATGCCTCCTGGTAGACCCTTGGACTCTCCTTCACAGGCTTTTTTTTAATGTACGGTGTTTCCTGCCTATGCGCACTGCTCTGCCTTCCCTTTTCATTTTAAATTGAGTCCTTCAACATTA
Organism: Lissotriton vulgaris; assembly: GCF_964263255.1. NCBI lineage: Eukaryota > Metazoa > Chordata > Amphibia > Caudata > Salamandridae > Lissotriton > Lissotriton vulgaris. Next base: position 1,721,072,500 of record NC_141695.1, read on the forward strand.
TAAATGTGTGCTCAAAGATGTTTAATATAGGATACAAATACTGTACAAGTTTCCACCAAATGTAGGCCGGCGTTTTTCAGTGCAAGTGGCGGCACTGTGGAACTCCTTGCCCTTTAAGATTCATTCAGAGCCCAACATCTTGCACTTTAGGAAACTCTTGAAGACCCATCTGTTTCCGGTGTAGTGACTGAGTTGAGCTTTCCTTCTTGTGTCTGCAGCGCCGGGATGCCCCCGGGTAACTGAGCGCGGTATAAATTTTATATAATAATAATAATAATGTAACTCCTGTAACAAAGCTCTGGCAGGCCCCAGCTGTTAAATGTATTTTTCAGCAACTGTGATTTGATAAAACTTTTAGTAATTCCTTTTAGTTATACAACACAGGCCTTTGACTTGATCTCCTCCTCCCTCGCACGCAACTTCCCTTTATACTTGCACCGGCTCACCCTAATTAATAATGTATCTCTAGGTTTTGCTCGTCTTTTTACAAACCATGGAGCAGATTTCGCCTAACAAGTCTTTTTAAAAAAATTTTTGTAAACCAACCAGTGAATTGTCTACCAGTTATTAGGTCTAGGCAGCAAGCGAAAGGGCTTGTGTATGTTGCCTGCTTTGGCTGGGGTTATATAAGTGCCCAGCAAAATAAACATTGTCAGCGAAACAATTTAATAAAGATACGCTTCTATGTGCGTTTTAAAAGGAAAACCACTGAGAACGAAGCAACTTGAAATAAAGCAGTGCCGGGTTTGATGAACCAACGTGCTTTTATCGCCATTAAACAGCTGATAAACTGAGCAGGCTTGCATATAGATGAGCCTATGCGCGCTGCTCTCCGTTTGCCCACATTTGTTTTGCTTTCTAATAGTCCCATTATTGGCAACACACCCCACCCACACCACAACAGAGTATGTATGCATAAATAAATACACAACACAACTTTTGTTTGGGAAAAATTTGCAGCAGGTTTATTCCATACAAAAGTGTGCAACATGGTGGGTTATCTTTCGGGGCGATCCAGGGGCAGGCAGCTGTACCAACCTATGCTGCCTTGCCCACCTGGTGAGCCAAGCACTGTGGCGAATCCAATCGGTGCTGCCCTTATGAGAGTGATCCCCTTACTGGATCACGTGACACATTTTTCCCTTATTGCTCACGCCCCTTTCAGGGCGGAGCGTAGCAAGGCAAGCCCCCGGTTGTCCAGGCCCACAACCGCCCGAAGGACTAACGGGGCGCCGACGTAATTGTTCCAGGACTCTCCCCTGAGGCTCCTGGGATTTGGTTCTGGCACACCTCTTGTGCTCTTGCAGAGGTACCCTTCTGTACCCATATGCTTCCAGATCACCCTGTAACTCCGCCTGCAACGACAAAGAAAACATTACAACGTCCTCAGTACTTCGCCTGCCAGGCCCACGCCGGGTTAGCGATAGGGTGGGAGACGACATGCCAGGCGACAAAGAGGACACAAATTGGTGGGGGGAGGCTTAAATACCCTCCCCACCTCATGGCGCACCGGACATGTCGCGCCTAGTGCGCCTGGCATGGGTACTCCTCCTAGGGTCCCACCTTTGTAGGTGGGGAAGTGCCCAAATGACACTAAAGGGGCCGCCCTTTTAGGGTTGCCCCCTACGGGGGCCGCGAGCAGCCGCATCTGTGCTTGTAAACATACATGCCAACATTTTAGGACAGGGACGTGGGAGATTTAAAATAAAAAATCGGGCGAATGAAAATTCCCCATTGACTTCTAATGTAGAAATTGCTATTTCAGGCAGGAGATCGCTAAAATAAAGCCCTTTTGGCTTAAAAAATCTGTAGTCTCCCACCTGAATCCGGTCTATTGGGTGTATGCTTGTAAGTGTGTTCCCATGTTGTGTGAAGATGCCTGGAGACAGGGGCCTGGGCAACGCAGCTACAAATAAAGCGATAAATATAAAAAAAATGGTATGAGCCCCAACTATATGTGCAAAAACAAAACATACCGCAGAATAAAGCACCGCGAGGAGCTTCTCATTGATAAAAAGATGCTGGCAGACAACACCTAGCAGTGTAATCAAATATAGCACTGTGCATTTACGACATTGGGAAGATGCTGAACTAAGGGAACATGTACATATAGGAGACTATGTGCGCAGCTTCCCCTTTGTTTCTCACTTGTTTTGTTTGTTACTTTGTGCTCCTGAGTACATTTTTCTATATAGTTTGAAAGTGGTTGGCAACAGTGCACTAACCATGGTCCATAAAAGAAGGAAAAAGTGGGGCAGATGCAAATAGCTGCCTACACAAAAAGAAACAGAAAGGAGGACAGGTGAGACAATAATGAATTAAGTGGCTGATTTATGAACTAATGCGGATTTTAAGACATCAAGAAGCTGATGAACGGAGCGGGCTTGCACATCTTTGGGCTTGTATTGTATTTATATAGCTCTTACTACCCCTGACGAGATGTCAAAGCGCTTTTTCGGCGAGCCCATAGAGGAGTACTGTTGAATTAGTATAGTGAAACATGCAAGTACATTTTAAGTGGTGGATAGGTTAGTCAGTTATTTGGATTTGGAATGATAGCAGAAGGATAGAGGAGGAAAAAAGGTTTGTATTTATGCGTGCTGCCCTCCCTCCCCACAACAGTACTTTGCATTTTGCCCTGTGCTTTTAAGTGTGTTTTGATGTGGAATTAAGGTGCCTGGTGACGGGCCACTCTCCGGCGCAGCAGTGATATAAGCCTTTTAATACCAAAAAGTAGCTGTTAATTGTGGAAGCCCTAGCTTATTGTGCGTGGAGTAAACAGACAGTGTTGGATTAACAGTGGGTTTGATAAATTGCTGTGGATTTCCCAACATTAGGAGGCTGAAGTGCCAAGCGAGCATGCATGTGTGTGAGCCTGTGCGCGCTGCTTTTTACTCCTTCATTTCTTCCTCCTCCCTTACTTTTTAGGTCTCGCCTGAGTCAATGCGCTTGCGCATTCCTCCGGCAAGATTATAGTAAGCGGAAAAGAAAAGTCTACCAAAACGGCTGCGGATCGCATACAGTTCATGTGATCTATGCGCGTGCACACCATCGCCAGCAACATAACACACCACCATTTGTCTGTGCCTAGGCATCAGACTTCAAAGGCTGCCACTCCACCGCCCCCGCGTGCACATCGCGCACCACCATTTGTCTGTGCCTCGGCATCAGACTTCAAAGGAAGCCGTTCCCCCGCTCCCCCCCATCAGACTTCAAAGGAATGCGCTCCCGAATTTGCTGGCCTCGCTCTCGTGAGCCTTTATTTACTTGTTTTCATGGTCTGTTCTTCATCCAGCTCTCTCTCTCCTTACCTCTGTTTCTTCCCCTCTCTCTCGCTTTCAACCTTGTTGTTTCATATTGTTAGGCCTAGCTCTTCTCTTCCATACAGGCTCACTTCTGTTGCTTGCTGCTTTTGCTCCTATGAATTTTGGCCTATCTCCAACCTCCTCCCTCGCTGATCTTGGATCTCGACCCCCTCCTCATCTTTCCTCTCTCCCTCGCCTCTCCCACGCTTACTGTTCCTGTCGCCTATTCATTCATCTTCCTCATCCAATTTACCACCCTCACTTCATCTCGCAGACATACTTCCATTCTTGGCTGAGAAAATCATTGCAGTATTGATCTGTGCCTACTCGTCTCTCTTCATAACACATCCCATGCTTTGTTAATCAATGTTCTATACATAACAAGGGTTTTGTTTACAGGTCTATTGAGAGGATACTTCACTCAGGGACACCACCACATCACTCGGGGACACCACCACATCACTCAGGGACACCACCACATCACTCAGGGACACCACATCACTCTGGGACACCACCACATCACTCAGGGGCACCACCACATCACTCAGGGACACCACCACATCACTCGGGGACACCACCACATCACTCGGGGATACCACCACATCACTCAGGGACACCACCACACCACTCAGTGACACCACCACATCACTCAGGAACACCACCACATCATTCGGGGACACCACCACATCACTCAGGGACACCACCACATCACTCGGGAATACCACCACATAACTCTGGAACACCACCACATCACTGTGGGACACCACCGCATCACTCTGGGACACCACCACATCACTCTAATACACCGCCACATCACTCTAATACACCACCACATCACTCAGCCCAACCACATCATCACTCAGCACCACAACAGCACTGTCCTTGCTTGCTACCAACAAGCATTGCCATAGCCAATAGGACTTTTAATCACCAAAGTGACACCCTGTCCCCCTTGGCAATTCGGTATTTTTACCGAATCAGTAATTACCGAATCGGTATTTGCCATTGATTCCTATGGGCTTCAAGGCCCATAGGAATCCATGGCAAATACCGATTCGGTAAATACCGAATCCTACCGATTCGGTATTTGTTACTGAATAATTACCTACATCAGATTTACCGATTCATGAATACCGAATCGGTAAAATTCGGTATTTTTGAATCAGTAAATTTGATTTACCTACATCTAGCCCCAATGGTCTAATAAACGTACTTTTACTACTACTACTACTACACTGGTAAGCAATTGGCGGAATCTATTCCCAGGAAAGCTTACCGAATGTTCCCAAGATGTAGTAGCAAACCCAACAGCTGTGCACTCTGGTAGGCTCATTGACCCTTGCTGAAGTAGCTTTCAGTGTTCCTTTACGTGAAGCCCAATTTCTACTGATTCAACATCTCTTACAGTTCTTCCAATTCAGCACAGAATGCTTAACAGAAGGCAATTGTTTGCCCTTGATAATACAAATGTGTGAAGCATTTAATTATTTTATATCTGGTTAATCCTAGTACTAGGGTTTTAGGCCTAATCAAGAAATCCAGCTGCTGGTAGAGCCCATGTACGGTGGAACACCAGAACGTTAGAGCACCGTAGATGCAATGTACTTCCTACCTTTTGAATGAGGAAGTACCAATATCTCTGTTGGTTTTGTAATGTGGGCAGAAAGATAATGTGCTCAAGAGAGGCAGACATAGAGTCATTAAAAGTACATGCAATTGTTGCTTAACAAGACTGAAGGAATTTTTTTGCACTACCCCCCCCAAATACTCTGGGGTTCCAGTGGGCATGACATAAAGGGAGGGGAGGGGAGCTACCGAATTATAGCCCATTGAAGCAGCAGCTCTAATTCTGCTTTCCAGCCAATGGATTGTGCTCCCAATTCTGTAAAGCAACAAAGAAGGAATGGAGTTTGTGAGTTTTAATGAGGACTTTGGAAACTTATTCTCCGAAGGAACGAAAACAGAAATGTTAAAATGTCCAATCTTTCTGCGCCAAATAGGACTGAAGAAAAAAAATCTGCATAAAGAGACTGACATGGCTGTGATTAATTGCACATCCCCCAAAAGTCCTAGACAATGCAAAAGCTAATTCATCCTTGCATTTGGTCATAGGTAAGGACCACCTCCAAATGTAGACAACTTAAATGCTTAGGTGGGTCAAGTGTGGAGCAAGTTAAGTCTGAGTCCTGCTCCTACTTTCAATACCTTTACTCCACAGATTGCTTAAATTGCAAAATATGTGAAAAACTGCTAATATGGATACAAGACTATTTTCAACGTTTAAAGAAAAGTGGAGAAGGAAAGGTTTAGCGTTATGTTATTATTGGTTATAGAAGCATCTCATATTTTAACCACTGAACTTCACCTTCTTCCTACCCATCCATGTTTTGATGCCCACTGTTTACTGACACTCATGACCACCCTGGCGTGTATGGGAAGCAACCTTTACAGTGCAACCATTACATCGCACTACACTTACAACGCAGGTATTACATCGCAACACCCTTTACAGCGCATGGCACTACAACGCGGGCATTACAACGCATACCATTACAACGCATGACACTACATCGCATGTCACTACAACGCAGGCATTACAACGCATACCATTACAACACATACCATTACAACGCATACCATTGGAGTTAGAATAGTAATTTTTTACCCCTACACTATCCAACACTTACCCTACTGTTGCACCCCCTGGAGTTAGAATAGTAATTTGTACCCCTATACTATCCAATACTTACCTTTAATGCAATGTAATGATATGCATTGTAAAGGTAGTATGCGATGTAATGGAATGCATTGTAAAGGTAGTGTTTTTGAATGCGATGTAGTGTCATGCGATGTAATGGAATGCGTTGTAGTAGATGTTACGATGTAAAATCTGCATTGTAAGTGCATGCATTGTAACGTCATACATTCGGCGTGTATTGGGTCTGCATTCAATAGCCCAAGATCAGCACCCTCTAGGCATCATCCTGGTAAGAGCTGGTGCTGTGGCTAGAACTATGCCCCTCGTCAGTGCTGAATTTGAGCTGGCGGTTGCAGGTGAGGCCCACGGGCACCCATTTTCGGGGACTGGTATTTACCTTTCCTCAGACTTTGACCTGTAGCACGAGAGAAAAAACGCAAAATCGTAAGAGTAAGACATAAATACAGTGACACAGGAAGGAGAGAGTCACGAAGGAAAAAGAACACGCAAGAGTGAAATAAATGGGCAAGGAGGTAGGGTGGTGGAAGAAAGAGGCATGAGGTGGAATCAAGACTATGCAGACTTGGTATTCAGCAATCCTGGCATTCATCAGTGCCAGCTGAGGACTTCTCAGAAAAACTATGGGCGCCAGCACTTATTGTTATATGATACAGCAGTGCTTAATTTGCAAAAGGAATACATGAATTCTGTTTAGCAGGGAGACATCACTGCTATGTTTTTCTCCTGTATTATATACTCGAAGCTTGGCCCTCTTTGCAAGAAAACCAGGTGCTACACATTTATTTTTAGACACAAGGAGATTAACTAGTTTACTCAGAATCAAAGGACATTGAGCCAAGGCTGGGTCTCGAACCTGAATCCAAACGTCAGCAGCGCTAGCCACTCTACCACATATCCTCTCCAATTTAGAGTACCAGCCAAGTTTCCAGACTGCCACTATTTTGGTAGCCAGTGCTCCTGAGAAAACAAATTGGGTTCTCGAGTTGTTTTTTAGTTCAAAAGCCAATAGCAAGTGCCCTCTGAGCATGCCCTGTAAACTCAGAAGAGGATGTGGCGTTACGGCCAGAGCTGCTGACATTGGAACTAGGTCAGTTCAACAACATCCTGTGATTCTGGGCATGCCACTTCATTTCCCATTCCTTTACAAAACGTGTCCTTGTGTAATGTAACTGATGCTCATGTAAAGCACTCCAATGCCTTTAGGTTAAGGTTGTTTTGCAGGCATATTATTTATTTCACATGCAAACAATTGAACAGCAATACAATAGTATAGCTAAATAACAAAGTACTGAAATGGTTTTTATACACTTTTGTTTGTGCGGCACATTACCTGTCCTTCTGGTTTGGGGCAAAGTGGGGAAGAGCAACAACTTACATAAAGAATTTCATACACTTTATGCCCTGATATTCTCCTTAACCAGCAAGCAACGCTAAAGCAGTGTTAATGACCAAAGAAACAAATGGCAGCTGGTGTCTGTCCTCAAAAACAGTAAAAATGCATTAAGTCTAAAATAAAATGTGAACAGGCAGACTGGCAGCAACATTGGAAGTCAGTGATTGGTAAGGCACAGCCAGAAATGGAACTGATGATGCCCAGCTGCATCTCCACCTCAGGGGCTCTAGCCTGTGGTAAAATCTCTGGCTGTCCACAAAGGCAGTGAGTAAATACATGAACTCTGTGGCCTTCAAAGTTAAAAGTTGTGGTCACTTTTCACACTGTTGCTCTGCCCTTCCCAGTCTCCTGTGCTTGCCTTTACTGCTCTTCAGTGAGGGCAGGGTGACTGTCAGGTTGTAAATGCTGGTGCAAGTGAGAAAAACTCAATTTCCCACAGAAAAGTGTGGGGGAATGCTCCATCCCTACAGAGAAGGAGTGGGAGGGGATGTGTTCTTGGTCAGTGCTTGTAGAGACGGCCTTGCTGAGTAATTGTATAATTCTGAAAATCCACAAAGAATATCTTGGCTTTAGGACTAAAAAAAAAGTAAGATCTTTTACTTGTAATTGGCTGGGGCACAGAGAAAGGTCTCAGAGCTCTATTACGAACAACTGCCTTTATTGCACTATTGTAAATACTGATGCATTTACAACGAACATTAGTCCTTCATACTACTAAAATACAATGAAACAACTAAACCTAACAGAGCCCAACAGAGCCTCCAAAACAGCAGAAATGCAAAATCTGTATTTTCCTAAACTAGTCTTCCAAATTTGTCGCGATAAATGAGTGTCTTTTCAATGATAGTCATATATTTTATTTTTTATTAGGGCACACCTTAGTATGGACTCTAGACACCCTAACATGTAAATCAACTGTTTGAATGTACACCTGTTCATTGTAATATGTTTTCACTTAAACGCTTATTCCTTCTAATTGTTCCACAATATAAAAAGACAATTCTCATTAATTTGGAGACTGATAAATAACAGTTATTAGAACATTGGTATGTTGGAAGCTCCTATGAAAACGATGGAGAGCTCCGGGCTTATAATGCCCGGTATCAGCCCGGAGCTCCAACATTCCAAATCTTCTTTGTTCACAGATGTGGCTGTGAACAAAGGCTTCAGGGAGCCTGAGGGGATTTCAATCCCCTCGCTAAAGCCTTTGTTTTATTTGTTAGAACATTCTGCCCTTTAGTGGCAGAATGCTCTAATAACCTTATAGCCCTTCGTAGCCGGGCTATACCGGCTATTAAAGTCCTGCTCCCTTGTTAAAGGCCCTCACCTTCGGCTTTAACGCTGGAGCGGGCATTTAATATAGCCTTATAATTAATTAATTAATTAATTGCAAGTTTATATAGCGCTAGGATCGACTCCCGGAGGAGTATCTCCGCGCTTCGACCGCTGCGAAACCCTTCCTGGCTTCCCTGAGAGATGGTCCCTTATTGGGTATCTCCAGGGTGAGACCAGCCATCCCCGGCGGTCTGGTGGGGCCGTTAGTGAAGATGAGGCAAGCTAATGCCCAGAGTTGCCGAGTGTGATCGCTGATCAGAGTGGGCACCGAGGCGAGAGAATTATCGAGTCCGCTGACCCTGGTCCAGAACCCTGCCGCGTCGGGAATCGAACCCTGGTCCCGGATCGTCCTCTGCTCTCGGGTCTGCCGCCTCTAACCAGTGAGCCACACTACTTCACTATATTCACTACTCATTATAGCCCGGGGTAGCGGGCTATACCGGCTATATTGTAGCCGATTTTACCAGCAAAGTTCTTCGTGTCCCAGAGTATTCGAGAGAGCGCTTTATGGTAAAACACTACTACCGCCGCTCTCTCCACTGGTTGCCAATTCAGAAAAGGGTTTAATTTAAGGCTCTTATATTGGCTCATAGGGCAACTAAGGGGAAGGGCTCTGTATATCTCACTACTTGCCTTTGCCCCTACAAAAATATCAAATCTTTGCGATCAGACTCCAAAAATCTCCTCATTATCCCGAGATTTAAAAAGATGCGACCTGGAGGAAAAACCTTTCAAATCTGCGCTGCATCCCATTGGAATAAACTCCCACAGTCCATTCACTCAATTCAGGAAGAATTCCCCTTTCGTAGGGCTTTGAAAACCCACCTTTTCTGCTAAATTCCTTATGGAGATATAGTTATCACATCAGCTGGAGCGCCGGGACAGCCCGTTGGGGTAGCTGTGCGCTATAAAAGAGACACTAAATAAATAAATAAATAAATAAAGGTTCAACTTTGGGATCTGGGAACAGGTTGAGGGAATAGAATGGGTTGTCTTGGAGGCATAGGGGGCTCGAGTTGAATTGATGGAATGTCTCCTTGTCTAAAGCGCTCCAATACCTTGGGGTCAAGTTTGCGATATCTAAAAACAGCAACAAAAACAAAAGTCAATGCCTTTCATGAAGCAGGACGGGACAAAGGCATGTGGCCTCTGGAGTTTTTATTGTGCTGAATGGGAGGTCAACATTGAGGGAAGAAGCAAACAGATGTTCGGAGGGAGCAGATAGAAGAGCCAGCTACAAAACATGTTCTCTGTAAAATGGCTCCAAAAAACGAAAAAATAGTGCCCAAAAACCAACATATAAGCACAAATGTGTAAGGGTACAAGTAATAGGCCTATGCTCAATGGGAGGGAACAACCCACGAAAAGGAGGGACATAAAGGGAAGACTAACCACTTTCAAACAAGGCTTTATAAAGGACACTCGTAGAAACAGATGAAAAGCAGTGGGTGGGCTGACAGCCCACAAAGTATAAACAAAATGTCTCGAAGAGACAGGGCAAGAGCTGTCTAGTCAAGACCTAAAATGTAGTTACCTAAATGTGAGCAATGGAAGGATACAAGCCATTCAATCAAAAGGATAGTAAAGAGTTTGTGCTCTAGGGAAGGGAGAATCAGAAAAGGTAAGGCATCAAATAAGAGGAAAGTGCATGACAGCAACCATAAAGTCAACAAAATCCAAGCATGATAAAGACAGAATGTGAAGGAATGGCCCCAGCATACAGAAAATGCTGGCTTTGAAGAAGCACTACATGGTAGACTATATGGCACACCCAGACAACACAACCAGCTAGAGCATAATAAAGCACTTGGATGTAACCTGCCCTGTGCTTTGGGCTACTGACCACACCAATGCATTCTGCAAGTGAAAATACTGACCACTACATGCTTGGCGATGACAGGCTAAAAATAAAGGCTAACTGACACAGACTGAAGCAGAAACCCAGAGACAGGAGATCTACTAGTAGAGTGTCCCAGGAGAGGCAGAAACTGAGAGATAGGCAGATTCACTTCTAAAGAAAGCATATATTAATTGAGCAGCAGAGCTACCACTAAAAGCCAGCAAGATGCCTTTGAAAGTTACACACTCATTGCTGGCATCTGATGTGATCAGTAGAACACACATTAGACATCTTGCAAGGTGAAGTCAGCCATCCATCCTTCCAGAAACTGCAAATTAGGAATAGTTGAATTCTTTGAAACCTTTTATTTACTACATATAGAAATGATGTGAAAAACTTTTATAAAAGGTTATTAATCCCAAGTGTCACTATACCTTATACGATATATAAGGTACTACTAAAATTGCTTTGATGGTCTACCAATGGCAGATTGTGCCCCACACAAATGCCAAACCCACAACATACCTGTTTAAGCTGCATGCCCTAGCAAAGGAAGCCTCCATGCCAGCTCAGGGATGTCAGTGGTGGCAGAAGAGGGATGCCACACAACTGAGGCTCGACTCCTGCCGACTTGTGACATGGTTCATACAATCTCAACAGCTTCATCTTGGTTGCCTTAGTACTTCTGTCCCCTGAGTCTGTCCCAGTTGAATTAGTTTGTTATTTGTGATTGTACCCCGATCTGCTTTGGGTTATTCTGTTCTCTGGTGGAAAACTGTTCAGTTTTCAGGGTTTGGAGTTGTGCAGGAGGCAACTATGAGCTGGGCCAGGTTTTGAGCTGTGTAATGTTTTAATTTGAGGGGAGGGTGGAGTTCAGGCCATAATATGGGTGTTTTGCCTTATGCAAACACAAATCTGGTGTTAGAAGTAAACACATGCCGAAAAGCACATATTTGTAAGCCGAGTGCCCACCGAGAGACGTCAAGATCTTAGTTTTGAAAAACAGAAGCTGACTCGGCATTTCATCCTTCAGCTGTTGAATCACACAAAAAGCCATTGAGTTGGGTAAAAAAGGTAATAGCTATTAACGGACTCCTTTAACTAGCTTAATGTGTAGTGTACGTAGCGTTTTCTTTTCTATGTTTGTGGTTTATAAAAACGGAGTCAAATGAATTTTAAAAGTGCACTCTTAGTTGATCTATTGAGGAACTTAATGTGTCTGAAATGTGCTAGGACATTTGTCCTCGGTTTTGCGAACAATCCATCATAAAAATGACACTTCTAAAGAAGGTGTGTTAGGGCCCGTCATGGTATGCTTATTTGAACAGGTGCAATACTGCACCCAGCTTCATCCCTGCTGCCACCTTGCTGCCTCTTGTGCACCATTTAAAGTAATATTTCTCATGCACAAATGTGACATTGGAACTCAACCCCCGTGAAAAGTGCATTTTAATGAACTGGCAGAAGCAGACGACGGAAAAAGCAATAGGGAACATTTTGAGTCAAAGGGGCAGATTTACAATAACTGGCGCATCCCTGTTATCGGCAGGGATGCGCCAGTTATTGAGCGCCGCAGCCTCCCCCACCCTGGATGTGCCGCATTTACAAGTGACGCATTGCTGGAGTTGCGTCGCAAGCGCGACGCAGCTCCAGCAATGCTCTGGGGGCCTATTTCCACAATGCTGCGTCAATCCTTAGGCCTGCTTCAAGAAGGCGCAGGGTTTTGACGCAGCATGGGCCCAAAAGTGACTGAGTGAAATCTTGTAGATTTCACTCAGCCACTTTTGGGAGGCGTTCCTGCGCCGGAATGCTCCCCCTGCGATGGAACGCCTCCTTCTGGCGCAGGGCTTTACAACGTGACGCATCTGGGAGATGCGTCACGTTGTAAATACCTCGAACCATGGCGCATCTTTTGCGCCGCCGCTGCATCACAAAAGTGACGCAACGGCGGCGTAAAAGAGGCGCAGGGGGCTTGTAAATCTGCCCCAAAGTACGCAGAGCGTGGGGGAGATGTGCAGTGGCGTAACTAAACTTGAGGGCCCCCCTGCAAAGTTCATGGAGGGATTATGAGGGAACTGGTTGCAGGGCAAGAAAACCACACTTTGGAGATCACTGCAAGGTGTTTTCAGGTTAAAGCAAATATCAGGAGGTAGAGAGTTGAAAAACACGTGCACTCTCATGGTCTGCTAACACTAAAAGAAAAAAGTAGTTCTTTAAACGTGAGCAGTGGAAGAACACTAGTGAAGAGGGTATGCTTCATGGGCGGACAAACACAAATAATTTCTCAGAAATGTGGCAAGAAGAGGGGCAGGAGGAGCAATGGACAAGTTCCGCCATGTTGGGTCGCGACACCTGCCCTATCAATATTATAAGTCATTCATATTTGTGGGGCAGCGGGTGCATGTGAGTAAGTGGTTTTTATGGAGACCAAATGTCATTTTAACTTCAAAAGGGTGCCAGTGTGCAGTCAACAAAATGTAATTATTCTTGCATGCAATTTTGTGACTATATCAAGTCCGGCCATGCCATGTATATGTTATGTCACTCTGTCCAATGGTGGCTTTTGAAGATATGGGATGTGATGTTATGTTATGGCTAAAGCATATGCTATAACATTTTATGTTGGTTTTTAAAGCATATGCTATGTTATGTTGGCTTGCAAGTCATATTATAATATGTCATGCCATGGTGGTTTTTAAATGTATATAAACAGACAATGGTTCGACAGCTGTCCAACAGGATCACATCAAAATGGTGAAAGCGTTTAGTAAATTCACGCTAAGGAGCAAAATACATAGGGAATTTATACAGTATTCATTTATTTGTAATTTAAGTACTTCGTAAAAAAAGTTCCTGGTGCTCACATAAGTGACAATGTGCAGGGCGTGACATAAGTGACCAAAGTGAAACCAGACATCACAAAACAACAAGATAAATCCACATAAATATATACAATAAAACAGGGGAATTTTATTGTATGAGTCGACGACGTTTTTAAAGCCTGTCATTTCGGGGTGGTTTCCAGAGCATGTTTATGCTATGTTATGTTTAGGCGGCCTTCCAAGCATAGATTATGATTGATTTAAGGCATGCTATATTGTATTATGTGATGGTTGCTTTCCAAACATACCTCACGTCAGTCATCTCACGGTGCTTTTCAATTCATATGCCATGTTATGTCATATGTCATGTAACTGTGGCCTTTAAAGCGTGGCATGACACATTAGGTTATGTAATGTGGTTTTCAAAGCATGTGCTATATTTTCATGTTATGTAATGTTTGTTTCGCTCGCGCCTGCCAATATTACTACTTTGTCGCTCTGTATCCTTTGTAATTGTTCCAAACAAAACATTACGCATGAAACGCCTTTTAAACACCTGGGGATTTTGGCAGCTAAGAAAACGTGGCGCGGGGCTCTCTCTAAGTTTCCACCTCATCAAACTTAAAGTAATGCAATTAGAATAAATTTAAAAAAAACATTCTTAAACTTTTAGACCAGGCTGGGGGCAGAGCTCCTTATTAGCAGAGCGTTGCATACTGTACAATGCCACCAACCGAAACTACAATGCCTGCTCCATGCAAATTGATACTTGTATAGCGCACTACTCACCCGCAAGGGTCTCAAGGCGCTTGTACGAATACCGCTGTGGAACCCATCCTGGCTTTCCCTGTGAGGCGTTCACTCCTGGGGACCCCCAAGGTGGAGGCCAGGCATCCCAGCGCTGTTGGGGCCGTTGTGGAGATTAAGCAAGCTACTGCCCTGAGTTGCAGAGTGGGACCCATGATTGGAATAGGCACAGAGGGGAGAATTATCAGGTCCGTGGAATTTTGAGCCCAAGACCCGATGAGGCGGGGAATTGAACCCTGGTCCCGGGCTAGACCTCTGCATGCACCGTCTATCTGGGGATTCAACGGGAGGTTGTGGGGTAAGGCGGGGCTTGGAGTGCAAGGGGGAAGAAAATAGGGAAAAAACAAAAAAAGCTAAAAACAAAAAAAGGCATGACAGAAAAGGATGGCTATTTAAAGGGGGAGGGGCACACGAGGCGCAGAGCTGACAAACAAACACACCTCCAAGGAGTGCTGGAGGTAAAAGGACAAAGTATTCCCTGAATGTGAGCATTAGAAGGCCACAAGTCAGCCAGTCAACTTTTTGGTAAAGAGGGTTCGCTCCAGAGGGAAGAGGAAGGCAATCCATCCATAGGAAGCAAGCAAATGAGAGTGACAGTGAAGCTAGCGAATGGTAAGCAATGGGCGGGTTCTAAGTCCAGTGTAGGTGTTTGGTATGGTCCATCAGAGGCTATCGCTAAAAGCTATCTGGCAGGCAAGACCTAAAAACACCATTTGGTCAGATGCACCCTGTCACTCCCCAATAGTGTCTAGAGGCCAAGAAATCGACGACTCTCGAACTATATGAAAACTACTTCACATATACTCAATAACTTGTAATGCCACATTGTTTTTAACAGTCACTTTATTTGTGGTCGCAAAGTACAAAATCATGCGCTGATCTTCAGTTTCACTAGTTTCCTTCATGTTGA
The DNA here is from genome assembly GCF_964263255.1 of Lissotriton vulgaris. NCBI lineage: Eukaryota > Metazoa > Chordata > Amphibia > Caudata > Salamandridae > Lissotriton > Lissotriton vulgaris. The sequence continues at coordinate 1,721,087,631 of NC_141695.1, forward strand.
TGTCGAATATTTCTGCTGCTGTTTTTCAGTTCTTAGTTCTTTGGACACTGAATTTCAGCCGCAGTGTCTTTCAGTCGCAGGATGCCAACCCCAGTCTTTCCCAGTCACTGAATGTCAACTGATGGCTTTAGGTCCTGAATATCCACCCAGATCCTTCTCGGTCACTGAATGCTATCCTTAGCTTATGTTTCTGTTTCTCATCAGTGTGAACCCTCGTGTTTCTCACTCTCCGAACCTTAGCTCCACCCAGTGGCGTAGCAAGGTTAGGTGGTACCGGGTGCAGAAAATTTCTTGTCACCCCCCCCCCCCCCCACCCCCCCCCCATTGAAATTATTAAAGAAAGTAAGAAAAATAAGATACTTACAGTTGCAAGTGTCATTTATTTTATTTTAAAAACACATATTTTTTCCATTTTGTCACCCCCTCTCAGTGATGGGGGCGACTCCTGGTGGCCGACCACACTGGGAACAGCACCAAGACCCACCGACCATGCACGCAACCTAGGATTCATCCTCGACTCCTCCCTCTCTATGTCTAAGCAGGTCAACGCCGTCTCCTCCTCCTGCTACAACACCCTCTGCATGCTCCGCAGGATCTACGAGTGGATCCCGACTGAAACAAGAAGAACGGTGACACAGGCCCTCGTTAGCAGCAGACTGGACTACGGCAGCGCACTCTACGCAGGAATCCCAGCTAAACATCAACGACGACTCCAGCGCATCCAAAATGCCTCCGTCCGACTGATCGTCAACGTCCTCGCCGCAGCCGCATCACCCACCACCTGAGAGACCTACACTAGCTCAACGTCGACAAGAGGATCACATTCAAGCTCCTCACTCACGCACACAGAGCACTCCACAACGCCGGACCAGCCTACTTGAACAGCAGACTCAGCTTCCACACCCCCCACCCGCCAGCTCTGCTCCGCCAGCCTCGCCCACGCCGCTGTCCCCGGCAACCAACGAACGACCTCCGGCAGCAGATCCTTCTCCTACCTCGCCGCCAAGACCTGGAACCCCCTCCCTACCCACATATGGCAGACCCAAGACCTACTCACCTTCAGAAGACTCCTCAAGACCTGGCTCTTCGAGCAGTAGCAGCACCCCTCTCTCTTCTCAGCGCCTTGGGACCCTCACGAGTAAGTAGTGCGCTTTACAAGTACTTTGATTGATTGATTGATCAAGTGATGACACCGGGCGGCCTGCTCCTACCGCACCCCCCTTCCTACGCCACTGGCTCCACCATTGTTTACCCTGATGAGTGAATATTAGGCCTAATGTTTTTGGGGACTGAATGTAAGTTCAAGTCTTGTTTTTACGGTTTGTGTGTGTGGTAAGCCCTGGTGTTTTTTCGACCCTGAATGTTAGCGTTTGTGCGTTTGGTTACAATTGGTCACCGAATGTCAGCTCTCATTGTTTGGTTACTGAATGCCATCTGTAGTATCTCTGTAGGTCACTAAATATAAGCACTCAGGGTCTTCGTTTGCTGAATGGCAACTCCATTTTTTTGGCCTCTGAATTTCATTCCTGGCATTTACAGCCACTGAATGCCAGTGAAAGTAAACTTTCATATTTTCACATATAGCAACTCTTTCATATTTTACCCCACGACTTGTCAGACAAAGCTTTTCTGTAATTGAATGTCAACACTCGATTTCCTGGATCAGTAAATATCAGAAGAAGTTTCTTTTCAATCCCTGAATGTCAGCTATAGCTTTTTTCAGTCACTGAATATTAGCTGCAGTGTTTTTCTTTGCTGAAAGACAGTCCTCATATGATTTATTTAGTGCTTAGACACATAGAAATGCTGCTTTGTAGCTATGCATAAACAGACATTAGTAATATCCTACTAAAAGGAAATTATTTTATCAACCCTAGAAGGATAAAACCCTAACAACAATCAATTTAGGCAACCAAGTCAAAGATCAGGCGCACAGCTCAACGTAATGGAGTGTATTAAACACAAATATGACGTGTGAACTCGAAGAGAGAAAAGGTACTTCGTGAACTCCCCGGCTTTCGAAAGCCGGGGAGTTCACGAAGAGATATTACGGTCTACGGACAGGCACACGTACTCGTGTATCCAGATACCAAATCTGTTGTATCTCGTTTGATGTCCCGTTTGAAGAGGATTAATCTACATAATAATAGGTTCTTCTAAACTGAGCCTTACGAATTATTGAAACATTTGGAAACATTATCTTTCGACATGATTTATTTTCGACTGAGCCCTGATGAAGTCTGTTGATGCAGGGATTGACATCAGACGAAACACGTGTTGGCTGAATTACAATTAAGGACAATTGTGAATTTGATTGAAGAGGAAATATCATTAAAAGAAATTGGAATACCGGACTGGTGGAATTTCTCATTTCAAGACAATAGTGTGGCAAAAGACAGTACTTCTGCACTTGAACAAATTGGAACATTACCTTAACCCGCATTTTTGTGATTATAACTGTGGAGCTCAGAGAGATGCTGTTTTGAGGATAAAACCCTAACTGGATCATTTTGAATTTAGCGAATGCAGGGGATCTGTTAAAAAATGGCAGATGCCCCATCCCCAGTCTAATGGTTCCCCACCCCATTTAAAAGTGGGGAACCCACAAGGTTTCTGACGGCGACGCCTCGGCTGGATCCACCATAAAACACCATTGACCTGCCTGCACCGTGCTCACTGGTCCGCAGAGCAGTGGCAGCTCGCCCTTATGGGTGTCAGGGCGCCGTCTTCCATATTTTCTGTTATACCAATATTGTATAATAGCCTTTTATTCATATTGGTATTGCATACAAACGCTGGTCATTGCCATGGAGCAGTCTTTAACCCCTTGCATGCTCGTGACGGAACCATTCCGTCACGAGCCACGGTGGTGCTGTGCTGGTGACGGAATGGTTCCGTCACGGCCCGGCCGCAGCGCCTGCGCGGTGCTGATTTTGCGCCTGTGCTGATGGTTCTATTAGGTGGGCGGGGCCGTGACGGAACCATTCCGTCACAAGCACAGCGCCACTGCGGCTTGTGACGGAGTGGTTCCATCTCGAGCATGGTGGCGCCGCGCAGACCCCCCTAGCGCTGCGGCAGAATAACCGTCGCAGCCAAGGGGTTAAGCAGGCAGTGCATTTGTCTGATGGCTGGTGCAGGGGCACATAGGCAATGGCGGCTCCTCCACTAAGGTGAAGGAGCGTCGCCACACTACTTTTAAGCAGTGTCACTAAAGGAAAAATAAAATTATATTAACTCTAAATTATTATTATTTTATTTTTTTCTCTCTTGGGGCTGCTTTGCGGGTGGGACGGGAGGGCACTGCTCTGCTAACAGACCAGGGGAGGGAAAGGGAGGAGTGGTCTGCACTCCCTAAAGTGTGCATGAATGTTTAGCCGGCCCCAGACAATAAAAAGCAATATGTCAAATGTGTGCATTCATCTGAGGGAACGACAGAGAGTGTGCATGGGTAAGTGTGGGACCATATGTATGTGAGTGAGTGAAAGTGAGTGATTGATGGGGAGTGAATAAGAATAAGTAATTGTGTGTAACTGTAAGTGAGAATGAGTGAATCGGTGAGTAAAAATGAGAGTGAGACGGAAATCAAACAAGAGTAAGTGATTGAGAAGGAATGTTAATGTTAATGTTAGTGAAACTTATAGAGCGCGCGAATACCTGGAGGTGTCTTGGCGCTGGACCAGAGTATTACCTGAAGACGACGGAAACACTGTGCGATTAGTTTGAAAATAGCCAGGTTTTTAATTGTTTTCTAAAGGGGGATAGGGAGTTCAACCCTCTCATGGATGCAGGGAGAGCATTCCAGAGTTTTGCTACACAATAGGCCGTGCTCCGGCCTCCTCAGCTAGCAGTATGGATCTTAGGTACCAGCATTAATCTGGCATTTGTAGATCTTAACTGTCTGCCTGGGTGGTACCATGAGAATAGATGTTTCAGAGGTACCTGCCCTGCCCCATACAATGATTTATGGGCAAGGCAGAGTGCCTTAAATTTGGAACGTTGCACCACCGGTAGCCAGTGGAGAGTGCGTATCTCACTCTTTAATCGATTGATACTTAAGGATTTTCAATAGTAACCTGGCTGCAGCGTTCTGTACCATCTGGAGCTTCTTAAGATGGTGTTTCTGTAGCCTAAGATATAAACTGTTGCAGTAGTCCAGCTTAGGCAACACCAGGGTAGTCAACACTGTTTTCCTCAGATCCTGAGGAATGAATGGTAGGACCTTTTTAAGTTTCTTTAGCAGGTAGAAAGAAGCTGAAACTATGGCGTTAATTTGATGTGTGTAAGTGAGACCTTTATCTATCAGGACTCCAAGATTTTTAGCCTTCGCCACTGGTTTAGGAATTTGTCCCAGTTCAGCTGGCCACCATAGCCCATCCCATTTTGGCTGTAGATTACCGAAGGTAACCACTTCGGTTTTATCCAAATTGAGTTTCAAACAATGTCTTCCAATCCAGAGGCTAATTTCCCTCATGCAGCATTGAAACTGTGCCGCTGGGGACAAAGTGTTTTTATAGACCGCAACGATAATCTGAGTATCATCGGCTTAAGATGTCAATTTAAAGCCAAACTGCTGTATTAAAGGAGCAAGTTCAGAGACATAAACGTTGAACAACGTGGGGCTCAACGACGAGCCCTGGGGGGCCCCACATGGAAGTACATAGGGGGTTGCTTGATGGTGGTCAAGGGGAACTCGCTGCCTTCTATTCTTCAAAAAGGATGAGAGTAATGAAAGGGCAAGGTCCCTAACCCCAGATGTTCAAGACGTGCAAGTAGGATGTCAAGGTGCACGGTATCAAAGGCCGCTGATAAATCGAGGAAAACCAGAACAGCGGCACCGCCCTTGTCCACCACTGCCCTGATCTCCTCGGTGGCCTTGATGAGAGCTGTCTCCATACTATACCCCGAACGGAAACCGAACTGGGAAGGATCGAGTAATTCATTCTCCTGGATGAATTGCGTAAGTTGTCTATTCATAATTTTCCCAACCAGCTTTGCAGGAAAAGGAAGCCTTGCAATCGGTCGATAATTGCTGGTTGTGGACGGGTCTAAGTTGGCTTTTTTCAGCAGAGGAAGAATGATTGCGTCCTTCCAGAAGGCATGAAAAAATCCAGATAAAAACAGATTATTGAAAATGTTAGTTAAAATTGGGCTTACCCCCCCTGCCCCCCCCCCCCTGCAATGCTTTTCAGAACTGCCGGAGGACATGGATCCAGTGGTGATCCAGATTTGGTATCCTGAATGAGTTTTTCCACTAGCTCATTGGAAACCTGTGTAAAAGTGCACAGCTCGTTTTTTCTGTGGGACCCTACAGTGGGATGCAGCTCGACTGCCTACCTGGAGATATTAATGAAGATGCTGTATATATCGTTGACTTTATTCCTAAAAGCGCTAGCTATACTATCACATAGCGATTGGCTACTCTCAGAGAGTGAGCTATTGAGAGGAGTTGTGAGCTTCTTCACAACCTGGAAAACATTTTTTGCTGAATTTTTAGATGACTCTATTTGTTTAGTGAAGTAGGTCTTCTTCTTCATAGTCAGCAGAGTTTTGTAATTAGCTAAAGCATATATAGCTCTCTTTTTCCTTGTCTTCGTAGTTCTCTCTCCAGCGCCTTTCCAGTCTACGACATCTTTGTTTCTCTAAGCGTAGAGCTTCCGTGAACCACGGGGCCGAGGGTTGGCTACAGTTCCCGGTGCTTTTTCCATTTGGTACTGTCGCCGCAAAGTAGGTGTGGGCGGAAAATCCGTTACGCTCGCGGATTTTGCGGATTTTTGGGAAATTCGCAATCCGCGAGATTTGCGAATTTCCCGCAAAATCCGCAAATTCGCACGCAGCGGATTTTTTTGGCGGCGCGCGGCGTTGGTGATACAATTTTTGCGGCGCGCGGCGTTTATCATCGTTTGCCGAGTTGTTTTTTTCGATAGTTTGCGAGTGCTGCGCCATTTTGGATCTTGCTGTGTGATCCCGCGGGAATTGGCGAGCGCGATTACGTCATCGCGGCTTGCCAGCGATAGTTTGTCAACGCGAGTACGGCGAGATCACGTCTCGCGGTACTTCGCAATTGCGAGATTTGAGATGCGGCGAGCGAAAATATAAATTTGCAATTCTGCACAAGAAATCCACCAGCAAGCAGCATAAACCTTCTAGAAATGATGATTTTTATGTGAATAACTCCTTAGTTTGACATTTGCCTGCACTTTTTTAGCGAGGAGTCCATTTTGGGGAGGGGGGCAGGGGGGTGGGAGGAAGGAAGTGCCCCACAGTCTTCAACTTCCTGTTCCTGTTCAGCAGGCTCCTCCCAGTGCTTTGTCCATCTCCTGGTCACTTTTCATTTGGGTCTGGAGCTGGAAGGATTACTTTTTGTGGATGCTGCTGGATATTTGGATTTGAGGCCTTTTTGACTTTCTTTGGATCACTGTTGGATTAGAAATTTTACAAGTAAGTTTGTTTGGGGCATTACAGTTGCTGCAATTAAAATTTTGGAATTTTCGATTTTTGGGCTGTTTTGGGGCCTTTTGCCCAGGGGTACTCAGTGGTGGGTGGACTGAGTCTTTCTGTGGGTTGTCTTGAACTTAAACATCATGGAGGCCATGGATGAATTGGGATTGTGCTGATTTTTCTGTGTTTTTCGATTTTTGACCTGTTGTTGGGGCCTTGACCAGGGGTAGTGAGTGGTGCATGGGCCTAGTCTTTCTGTGGGCTGTCTTGAACTTAAACATCATGGAGGGCATAGATGGAATGGGATTGTGCTGATTTTTCTGTGTTTTTCGATTTTTGACCTGTTGTTGGGGCCTTGACCAGGGGTAGTGAGTGGTGCATGGGCCTAGTCTTTCTGTGGGGTGTCTTGAATTTAAACATCATGGAGGGCATGGATGGAATGGGATTGTGCTGATTTTGCAGTGTTTTTCGATTTTTGGGGGTGTTCATGGGGAGGGACATGCCATGTGGCTGGTGACCATTTTGAGTGCAGCTACAGGCACTGGCCATGTGCTGGCAGGCAAGTGGCCATTTTGAATGTAGGCTTTGTTGTTAGGCCTCCAACCATTTTGCCTACTTTTCAACCTTTATTTATGCCCAGGGGTAGTGAGTCTTGCATGGGCCTAGTCTTTCTGTGGGTTGTCTTGAATTTAAACATCATGGAGGCCATGGATGGAATGGGATTGTGCAGATTTTTCAGTGATTTTCGTTTTTTGGGCCTGTACTTGTGGCCTTTTCACCAGGGGTATTTGAGTCTAGCATGGGCCTAGTCTTTCTGTGGGCTGTCTTGAACTTAAACATCATGGAGGGCATGGATGGAATGGGATTGTGCTGATTTTTCTGTGTTTTTCGATTTTTGGGGGTGTTCATGGGGACAGGCCATGTGGGTGGGGGCCATTTTGAGTGCTGGTACAGGCAGGCCCTGGCCATGTGCTAGGAGGCAAGTGGCCATTTTGAATGCAGGCTTTGTTGTTAGGCCTCCAACCATTTTGCCTACTTTTCAACCTTTATTTATGCCCAGGGGTAGTGAGTCTTGCATGGGCCTAGTCTTTCTGTGGGTTGTCTTGAATTTAAACATCATGGAGGCCATGGATTGAATGGGATTGTGCTGATTTTGCAGTGTTTTTCGATTTTTGGGGGTGTTCCTGGGGAGGGACATGCCATGTGGCTGGTGGCCATTTTGAGTGCAGCTACAGGCACTGGCCATGTGCTGGCAGGCAAGTGGCCATTTTGAATGCAGGCTTTGTTGTTAGGCCTCCAACCATTTTGCCTACTTTTCAACCTTTATTTATGCCCAGGGGTAGTGAGTCTTGCATGGGCCTAGTCTTTCTGTGGGTTGTCTTGAATTTAAACATCATGGAGGCCATGGATGGAATGGGATTGTGCTGATTTTGCAGTGTTTTTCGATTTTTGGGGGTGTTCATGGGGAGGGACATGCCATGTGGCTGGTGGCCATTTTGAGTGCAGCTACAGGCACTGGCCATGTGCTGGCAGGCAAGTGGCCATTTTGAATGCAGGCTTTGTTGTTAGGCCTCCAACCATTTTGCCTACTTTTCAACCTTTATTTATGCCCAGGGGTAGTGAGTCTTGCATGGGCCTAGTCTTTCTGTGGGTTGTCTTGAATTTAAACATCATGGAGGCCATGGATGGAATGGGATTGTGCTGATTTTGCAGTGTTTTTCGATTTTTTGGGGTGTTCATGGGGACAGGCCATGTGGGTGGGGGCCATTTTGAGTGCTGGTACAGGCAGGCCCTGGCCATGTGCTAGGAGGCAAGTGGCCATTTTGAATGCAGGCTTTGTTGTTAGGCCTCCAACCATTTTGCCTACTTTTCAACCTTTATTTATGCCCAGGGGTAGTGAGTCTTGCATGGGCCTAGTCTTTCTGTGGGTTGTCTTGAATTTAAACATCATGGAGGCCATGGATGGAATGGGATTGTGCAGATTTTTCAGTGATTTTCGTTTTTTGGGCCTGTACTTGTGGCCTTTTCACCAGGGGTATTTGAGTCTAGCATGGGCCTAGTATTTCTGTGGGCTGTCTTGAACTTAAACATCATGGAGGGCATGGATGGAATGGGATTGTGCTGATTTTTCTGTGTTTTTCGATTTTTGACCTGTTGTTGGGGCCTTGACCAGGGGTAGTGAGTGGTGCATGGGCCTAGTCTTTCTGTGGGGTGTCTTGAATTTAAACATCATGGAGGGCATGGATGGAATGGGATTGTGCTGATTTTGCAGTGTTTTTCGATTTTTTGGGGTGTTCATGGGGACAGGCCATGTGGGTGGGGGCCATTTTGAGTGCTGGTACAGGCAGGCCCTGGCCATGTGCTAGGAGGCAAGTGGCCATTTTGAATGCAGGCTTTGTTGTTAGGCCTCCAACCATTTTGCCTACTTTTCAACCTTTATTTATGCCCAGGGGTAGTGAGTCTTGCATGGGCCTAGTCTTTCTGTGGGTTGTCTTGAATTTAAACATCATGGAGGCCATGGATGGAATGGGATTGTGCTGATTTTGCAGTGTTTTTCGATTTTTGGGGGTGTTCATGGGGAGGGACATGCCATGTGGCTGGTGGCCATTTTGAGTGCAGCTACAGGCACTGGCCATGTGCTGGCAGGCAAGTGGCCATTTTGAATGCAGGCTTTGTTGTTAGGCCTCCAACCATTTTGCCTACTTTTCAACCTTTATTTATGCCCAGGGGTAGTGAGTCTTGCATGGGCCTAGTCTTTCTGTGGGTTGTCTTGAATTTAAACATTATGGAGGGCATGGATGGATTGGGATTGTGCTGATTTTGCAGTGTTTTTGCGATTTTTTTGTGCTCTATAACTGAACTGATGTTCCTCTGTCTTCCATTTTTTTTAGGTGCACAAGACTCAAGAGAACCACCAGTGCCAGGAAGAAGTCCTGCAGCGGTGTGTGTGTGCAGCATAACGTCACGTGACGTCACGTCTGGCCTCAGACAACTCTACAATTCGTGCAACTGCGGCCTGCTGTCTGACCTGCTCTGAAGAAGATGGCCCCGCCCCCAAAGAAAGTTCTCCGTAGCTCCTCCAGCAAGAAAGTTGCTAGTAAGGAGCAGAAGAAGCAAGTTACCAAGGAGGCTGGTGTGCCACCCGCCACGTTTTTTGGGAGCAAAAAAAAAAGTACGCCTGCAGCAGCAGGATCTGCTGGGGACCAAGCTGGGAGCAGCACCCCTGCTCCATTGGGTTCAGTGCCTCCACCACCACGCCAACTTAAGTCAAAGCCCTTGAGTGCTTCAGAGGCAGTCAGTGTACTTCTCCAATCACCATCGACCAGTGATGTTGGCTCATCGCAAGAAAGTAGCAGCAATGTCCCTGAATCAACACAGGTTGTTGTAACTCATCTGACAAGTGTTGAACAACCACAGCCGCAACAACAACACCATGTGCAAGTACACGCCCAAGTACATGTGGAAGGAGAGGCAGCAAAAGGAGATGCGCAAGCAAAGGTGCATGGAGGTTCACAAGTGCCCACAATAGTTGTTACTCCCGAAGTAGGGGCACATTTGGAAATCGACAATGAAGCCGAGGTATCATTGGAAGCCACTCCTCCTGATGATCATTCATTGTCTTCCACATCCCTAGCAAGGAAAAGATCAAGGGGGGTGTCTACATCTTCTTCAAGCCAACCTCGTTCTGATGCAAGTGATCTGTCTTGGGAACCACAACTGCGGTCTGACAGTGAGGCACACCATGATCTGACACCGGTACCTAAGCGTAAAAGGAAGGTCGTCCAAAAACTCAAACCTATGGAGTGTGATGAGGCTCAACAAGAAGTGACAGATACTGCTGGTGATGAAGCCTCTCACGATGACGACGAGCCAGTCATCACAAAGGTCACTGCAGCCCCACCGGGCATGCAGCAAAGAGACATTTTGACCCTATCCCGAGAAGCTGCTGAGCGTGATGATGATGTCGGCGAGGAGGCAATGGAAATGGAATCATTAGATTTGGAGTTAAGTAGTACACCAAAACCTACCGCTTCCATATTTCTTCCTCGCAAGAAGGTACCCACCTCGTCCTCGACCTCAATTCGTGGTGGTGAAAGTGCAAAACGTACTGAAGTTCGGCAATCCACATCCTCCACTTCATCTGGCATTAGCAGCAGGACCACCACCACCAGTATCGCCGCCTCCTCCGGCCCCCGAAGACATTTCAAGTCTCCAGTTTGGGACTTCTTTAGTGTTTGCCCAAAAAATGAAAACGTAGCCATTTGTAGCATTTGTAAGCTTCGAGTTAGTCTTGGTACGTTGGGTTCCAACTATGGTACCGGAGGCCAGAGAGGTCATCTTAGGAGAACGCACGATGTCCAATGGTTTGCGCACCTACACACGATCAAGGAAGCCGGAATTGCACGCAATGAAAACGTTGTTTTTTCATCTGGTGATGACGAGGAGGTAGAAGACGATTCAAACACTTCACTTACACCCAGTTCCCCTGTCAGCAGCACACCCCATGGGAGCCACACTAAGAGTGTGGGAGAGAGTGAGACATCAATGCGGAAAAGTTCATCAGCGAGCGTAACTGGGTCGAAGAGATCATCATCATCCCGTAAATCCTTGGTCCAGGGCAACATTAAAAAGATGTTGTTTACAGAAGCGCAATATGAACGCAACCACCCAATGACCCGTCTGTATAACACTAAGCTGGCTAAAATGCTAGCTCTGGACCTTCTCCCTTTTTCTTTTGTAGAAGGGGTTGGTTTTCTAGAATTAGTGACAGCGCTCTGCCCTAAATGGAAGGTTCCTAGCCGGTTCTATTTTGCCCGAGTTGCGGTTCCAGCACTACATGAAGATGTTCTGAAGGTGATTGGGGCAGCTTTGCAGAAGAGTGCTGTTCACACTATACATCTGACAACAGACATGTGGACCAGTGGCGCAGGCGCTGATTACATGTGCATCACTGCACACTGGGTCTCTTTTTCAGGGGCTAAAGCAAAGCTAAACTCAGGTGTTGACACTAACATTGTTTTTAAAGGTGCTCGGAAACATGCAACACTAGCCATGTTTGGTTTGGAGAAACGTCACACAGCAGAAAACATTTTGGATGTCTTTAACACAAAGGTCCTTAACTGGCTGTCCCCACTAAAACGCAAGGTTGGTTATGTTTCCACGGACAATGGCGCCAATATAGTTAAGGCCATGAGGGACGGTTACTATTTCAGAGTGCCGTGTTTGGCGCACTGTATAAACCTGGTTGTCCAAAAATTCTTGGGTAATAAAGGCAGTGCAGCGTACAGTGTATTGGAGACCTGCCGAAAAATGTGCAAGCATTTCAGGCATTCTTTTAAGGCCCGGAAGCAGCTGAGGAGCCTGCTACATCAACGTCAAATGCCAGTGAAAGCACTCATCCAGGAGGTGGTAACACGTTGGAACTCAACCTTCTACATGCTTGAGCGTCTGTATGAGCAGTATACGGAACTCGATCAATATTTCTTTAAAGAGGGTATAGAGGAGCTGAGGATGGGTGGGCCGCAATGGAACATAGTTGAAAGCCTGACACGCATCCTTCGTCCTTTTGAGTTCTTCACGCGTGCAGTCAGCAAGGAGGACTCTAATTTGGGAAAAGCTATCCCATTGTTGTACATGCTGGAGGACCAACTGAAGGAGGTGTGTTCTGTGTTTGGAAAAGATGACAAAAACCAAGACTCTTTGCTTCTGGCTGAGCAATTATTAGAGCTCCTACAAGGTGATGAACGTCTTAAAAAGATCCACTCAGAACAGCATTACATTTGTGCTACTATTCTGGAGCCACGCTACAAAAAGGCGCTGGCAGGCCAAGCATTCTTTCCTTTTGATGATGAACATGTTCCAAAGTACAAACGTTGGCTAGCCTTGTCAGCCAAGAAGTTTGAAACAGAACGGCTGGAAATTGAAGGAAATGGCAGTACATCAGCAGGCCATCCCCAGTCAAAACAATCCACTTCTGCACCTGTGGCTGTGGCACAAGTGACCTCTCAGCCGTTAAAGACACCGGCAACCGGATCATCTGCACGAAAGACAACAGAAACATTGGAGGCTGAAGAGGATTGGCTAGCTCTGCGTGGGTTTGGTTCTCAAAAGGTCAGAGGCACAGCAAGAGCTAAGCAAAGTGGAGGAACCTTGGATGAGGACCTTGAGTCGATGGTGAAGGACTATCTGAATGACTCAACAGAGGTCTATGTTAATTCTGACCCATTGGCGTATTGGCATGGGAAAAAAGAATTGTGGCCACAGCTCACCAACCTGGCTTTAAACTACTTGTCTTGCCCACTCGCAAGCGTGTCTTCTGAACGGGTTTTCAGTGCGGCTGGTGGGATTGTAACTCCCAAATGGAGCCGCCTCTCGCCCAAAAATGTGGAGAGGTTAACAATGATCAAGATGAATCAGCACCTCATACCACCAGATTTCAGAGTACGAGAGAGCGTGCCGGATGAAGAGGAGGTGGCCAGCAACATAGATGAGGGAATTTCTACTCTGTCAGGTGACACTGAGCTCACCCTGCCTGAATTCGCAGAGTATGATGACGAAGCCTTATTCTTATTCCTGGACCGTGATACCGACTTCGAGCCCTGAAAATGAGACAACGAATCAATAACTTTCTTTTTCATCCTTATTCACTTTTATTCCTGTGTGTCTGTCTTTCTTTGTTGTGCACAGTTAATATAATTCAAACTTTAATCAGATAATCACAAAAACAAGCCCATCAGCAGAACTGTCTTCACTTGTTTGCTAATTGATTTGAAGGTGCCGCAGTCTGCATTCCTCAGGTTCACAAGTTCAGAAGAACATGCTCCTCTATCCTCCTCCTCCAGACTCCTATTTCCATCAAAGCAGAGGGCTGGTTTACGCCCAATGAAGAAAGACTCAGCACTTGTGGGGGTGTTGTTCTACCTCTTTGCAGGTGAGTTGACGGGTCTGGGGCCATTGCTGGGAAGCACTAAAAGTGGTTTGGACCAAATCCGAGGCGGACATTTTTTTGTGTTTTTGATGACTTGCTTGCCTTTGAGGTGCTCTTAGGGGGGGTTCCGTCTGTTTGTGGGTGAGTTTCGTGGTCTGGGAGCATTGCTGGGACACTCTAATCTTGATTGCATTTGCTTTTCAGGAAATCCGTCGTGCCAACCCCGACTTATGGCCTAGCTACGCAGCGCGTTTGGACCGAAGGCCCAGAAATATTGCAAGTATGAGATTTTGCTTTAGGCCTGTTTGGGGGTGTTATGCTTCTTGGCGGGTGGGTTGCCGGGTCTTGGGGCATTCCTGGGAAGGTCTAATACCGGGTAGAAGTGGTTGGGACAAAATCCAGGCCGATTTTTTTTTGGGCTATTTCTGACATTTTGCTCTATGTAGCGTTTTCGGGGGTCCTGTTTGGGGGGCTTCCTGGTGTTTGTGGGTGAGTTTCGTGGTCTGGGAGCACTGCTGGGACACTCTAATCTTGATTGCATTTGCTTTTCAGGAAATCCGTCGTGGCAACCCCGACTTATGGCCTAGCTACGCAGTGCGTTTGGACCGAAGGCCCAGAAATATTGCAAGTATGAGATTTTGCTTTTGGCCTGTTTGGGGGTGTTATGCTTCTTGGCGGGTGGGTTGACGGGTCTTGGGGCATTCCTGGGAAGGTCTAATACCGGCTAGAAGTGGTTGGGACAAAATCCAGGCCGATTTTTTTTTTGGCTATTTCTGACATTTTGCTCTATGTAGCGTTTTCGGGGGCCTGTTTGGGGGGCTTCCTGGTGTTTGTGGGTGAGTTTCGTGGTCTGGGAGCACTGTTGGGACACTCTAATCTTGATTGCATTTGCTTTTCAGGAAATCCGTCATGGCAACCCCGACTTATGGCCTAGCTACGCAGTGCGTTTGGACCGAAGGCCCAGAAATATTGCAAGTATGAGATTTTGCTTTTGGCCTGTTTGGGGGTGTTATGCTTCTTGGCGGGTGGGTTGACGGGTCTTGGGGCATTCCTGGGAAGGTCTAATACCGGGTAGAAGTGGTTGGGACAAAATCCAGGCCGATTTTTTTTTTGGCTATTTCTGACATTTTGCTCTATGTAGCGTTTTCGGGGGCCTGTTTGGGGGGCTTCCTGGTGTTTGTGGGTGAGTTTCGTGGTCTGGGAGCACTGCTGGCTATATATACTTTACTTTGCAAGAGGTTTGAAGCAAATCCATGGTGGCAGAGGGGACTTAGGGCCTAGCTGCAGAGCGCGCGCGGAGTGATTTGGGAAATTTGTGAAAAATTGACTAAGTCCCCATTTTTGTACTTTTGCTCTTTGGCTGTTTGGGGGTCTTCTACTCGTTTTCTCCTGGGTTGACGGCTCTGGGGCCATTGCTGGGAAGCTCTAATACCGGATAAAAGTGTTTTGGACCAAATCCCAGGCGGAATTTTTTTTGTGTTTTTGATGACTTGCTTGCCTTTGAGGTGCTCTTAGGGGGGGTTGGGTCTGTTTGTCGGTGAGTTTCGTGGTCTGGGAGCATTGCTGGGACACTCTAATCTTGATTGCATTTGCTTTTCAGGAAATCCGTCGTGCCAACCCCGACTTATGGCCTAGCTACGCAGCGCGTTTGGACCGAAGGCCCAGAAATATTGCAAGTATGAGATTTTGCTTTTGGCCTGTTTGGGGGTGTTATGCTTCTTGGCGGGTGGGTTGCCGGGTCTTGGGGCATTCCTGGGAAGGTCTAATACCGGGTAGAAGTGGTTGGGACAAAATCCGCGCGGAAAAGCCTTTAGTTTTGGCACTTTTTGTAACTTAGGGTTCGTTAGGGTTAGCCCTAGCAGCAGGATTGCCTGTGTTTCGGGGTGTTCTAGATTTTTCCAACTGAGTTCTGGGGTCTTAGAGCACTCGTGAGAATGTGTAATTTTGGTTGCAAGTCATTTGAAGAAAATCCATGGTGGGAAAGGGGGGATTTGGCATAGTTAAAGAAAGCCTTTGCCACTATTCTTAACTTAGGGTTTGTTAGGGTTAGCAGTATTTCTATTGCATGTGTTTGAGTGGGGGGGATTTCGAGTCTTGGAGCGATGCTGGCTATGGCTACTTTTGCTTGGTTGCTTGCAAGTGGTTTGAATGCAATCCACGGTGGGTAATGGGTAATTAGGAAGGGGGTACTTCGGCCTACTTTTACTTTCAAAGTAAGTTTTGTCACCAGTTTTCTGCTAGGCCTCGTTTTTTGAGATTTGATTGGGGGTCTTCTACATTTTTGCGACTGGCTTTAGTAAGGGTCTGGGTGGGAGCACTGCTAGGAAGATCTAATTTTGTTCTAAAACACAGTTTACAGTACACCTAGCTTGAGGGGCAAGATCCGCTACATTAATTTGTCCATACTTATTTATCCTTCAAAAGGTGACTCAGAGTACGCACTTTCAAAAATATTGTACTGTCTACTAGGAAAATCAAATTGTGACTTTTTGCACTCCACAGCCTACATACCTTATATTTATTTATCAGTGGTGTTGTAATATTATATCACTTCCTGTTTTTCGTTGAATAATTACAGGCCGGGTTTCAGTCTCTGCAATGGGGAAAAAAGGATGGAGTCAGGCTTCACAGTAGCGAGCCACAATTCAGCATCAGGCAGGCAGTGGACAGGGTGTCTTCTGGTGACCAACATCGATGGACGAAGCGTCGGCTGCAATGGAGGAGTGCCGCTAATAGGAGGATTTTTTTTCTGCAGGCAACTTACTTACCACTTCCAACAGGACCACTACAACCACATAGATACAGTATCCCTTGCCTTTTTCTCTGACTGTGACTGCATTTCTTGGCTCTCTCTCGGCTTCTAAATTGATCCCTTAACACATCACTTAGTCCACTCCACTATCACATCTGCACCACACATAGTCATTTGTAAGTGCTCCTACGTAATTCGCAAGTCGCAGCACGCCCCAGGCCGTAGAGGACTGGGATGGCCCCAATGATGAAGCATGTCACCAAGGGGCAACCCTGGTGAGTGAGGGGACACCTAGAAAAAAAGCAATTTCTCCTTTTCTATCTACTATACCTTCCAGACCAACCCCACTGTGTGTTGTTGTGAATGGATTTATAGTGACCAGCAAGGCTCTCGGGTATCTGGCTACAGAGACCTTATGTTGAATATCGTTATCAATAATTTACACATAGGCCCTTTACTGTTGCATTCTTTCTTCCACAGTTGTCGAATGTACTACTTACTTTTCACTGACATGCATGCAGTAGTGCATGCACTTTCAAAGATTGATGGATAGGTTTGTACCCAAAGAATTGTTTATGTTCAATTGTTTGTCTATGCTGTGCTTTTTTTTACAGGGTGTCTTCTGGTGACCAACATCGATGGACGAAGCGTCGGCTGCAATGGAGGAGTGCCGCTAATAGGAGGATTTTTTTTCTGCAGGCAACTTACTTACCACTTCCAACAGGACCACTACAACCACATAGATACAGTATCCCTTGCCTTTTTCTCTGACTGTGACTGCATTTCTTGGCTCTCTCTCGGCTTCTAAATTGATCCCTTAACACATCACTTAGTCCACTCCACTATCACATCTGCACCACACATAGTCATTTGTAAGTGCTCCTACGTAATTCGCAAGTCGCAGCATGCCCCAGGCCGTAGAGGACTGGGATGGCCCCAATGATGAAGCATGTCACCAAGGGGCAACCCTGGTGAGTGAGGGGACACCTAGAAAAAAAGCAATTTCTCCTTTTCTATCTACTATACCTTCTGTCAGGTTACGCAGCCCCTAAGCGCCTACCGTACTATGAAACTACATTTCCCATGAGTAGGCGGGAGACTTGCAGGAAGTTTATCTGGGGAACAGACGCGCTTCCTGTTGCGGGTTATTCTGGTTTCTGTTCTGCACCGGCATGAGAGCGGACGCTCTGCATGCTTTTCTATCGTGTCTCCTGTGGACTATCACCTTCCCCCCCCCCCCTGAGGCTCAGTGGGGAGCGCTTCCGTGTTCTGTCCTTGGCGGTAGACGGACTTCACGCGTCTTCAGGTAAAGCCGCTCTAAACTCTTCGGCCGCCCGTGCGGTCAGCTGATTACTGCCTGAACGGATTGTTAAGGGAGGTTCTGTGACTGTTTTCTAACAGAATTCTACCTTTGCTGAATTCCTGTTTGGTTGAATTGTGTGTGGCGGAGCACAGTGGCGGTCTATACCACGTGTTACCGTTCACATCGGGGATCGTTTTTGTACTATTAAAACGGAGCGCGGTAGTAAGGACAACTACGCGTCTCCGTTGTATAACTGTGTATTTCAAAGGACCTCCATAACTGGGCATGTAGTGAGGTAACTACAGGCTACCCCAGTTCTCTTTGTGTAGTGCACCGTGGGGTGTGTTGTTGGCAGAATTCAGTGGTGGTCGCAACAACGTTTTTCTGTTTGACCTTCACCAAAGATTCTCTACTGGGTCATTACTTAGAGAGCGCAGTGTTGTAGTTCTTGCTTCCTACACACTACCGTTTCCCTCTTCCTTTTTGCTGGACCATACATCTTTGCTTTGACTATTTGGAACCCCCTTTGTACATTGAGTCCTCTACCATGTTTGTGGTATGTTGTGAGTAGTGGGTTTGATGTCTTAGTATAACGCGAGTGTGTTTGGTGCGACAGGAGTGTGTTCGTTAACTATATGTTTATGTGTTTCTTAGGCCTTCCTCACAGATTGTGGCAGAAGGGCTATAGTATTTCCTATCCAAGGTCATGTTTTCTTGGTGCTCAGGTACTTGTCTACTTCCTTGGTTATTTAGTGAGACTATATGAGAGTAGCCTTGTATGTTAGGACAGCACTTCACTGATGCCTGTCTTGTCTTCTGTTACAGGTATCCTTTCCCTGCTGACCCTACCTTTACCCATCCCACATTTTTTATTTTAGTTTGTTATTTTTCTCCCCCGCCTAATGGCTCGAACACCCTGTGTTTACACTTCTGGGTGTTGGTGACATTTGGAGGTGGAACCATATTTGCATCGACTGGATCACGGGGAGTAAACCTGACACCTTCCAGACCAACCCCATTGAGTGTTGTTGTGAATGGATTTATAGTGACCAGCAAGGCTCTCGGGTATCTGGCTACAGAGACCTTATGTTGAATATCGTTATCAATAATTCCACACAGGCCCTGTACTGTCGCATTCTTTCTTTCCACAGTTGTCGAATGTACTACTTACTTTTCACTGACATGCATGCAGTAGTGCATGCACTTTCAAAGATTGATGGATAGGTTTGTACCCAAAGATTTGTTTATGTTCACAATTGTTTGTCTATGCTGTGCTATTTTTTCTTGTCTCCCAAAACCTTTCCCAAAAACCCCCGTACCCATCCATTTTTCAAACCCTAACCCTCTTCCCCCGGGCTGTGTGGTTTTGATTGATGTGTGACTAAATTATTATTACAGCAATAAATCCACACACTTGCTGGGGAGGATAAGGTGATAGCAACAGGCTGGTGAAGAAATCCGAGGATATATTCTTACTCTGCTTGACAAAGAACCATTGCTAATGTGAAAGAACTTCAACCGAATTAGTAGTTATACTTTACCATTTGTTAGGCTACAATGTGGCACTGCTCTACTGTACTTCTGTCACCTGCTATATTCTCAGTTGTACCGTTGAATTGCTCAGGAGGACAAACCAGATTTCATTTTCTTTTTTTTCATAGGCATGCAACTGCCACTGTGTCACACCACTAGTACCACCGCTATGAGGAAATTTTATCCGACCAAGATTGCCAACCTTATTCGGTGTTTCCCGTGGAGCCAGCCCTGGGTCTAGCCCTACTTTCAAACACAAATTACAGGTAAGATAAGCGTTTGGTGGTTTGGGGGTATAATGGAGTATTAGTACGAGAGACGAGAGACTGAAGGTAGTACTACTAAAGTCCTAGGACTCTTGGATTCACTTCACTTAGTCTGTGAGAGGCACTTAGTGTTGAAAACATTTGGGCATTTACACTTAAAGGAAGAAAATGGAACTAAACTTTCAGGAAAACAGTTAACGTTAAACCCCCACCCACCAGGCAAGCAGTAAAAAACAGGTATGCTCAGATAAAGTTTGAAAAAGTATATTTATATCCCTAACAAAATAATCTCCCGCAAGACCCTCCCTAACCCCAACGATTGTCCTTCAAAAGTCCCCAAAAACCCAACTCCCAATTCCCACCCCCCAAAAGTCTCTAAAAAAGGGGCAAGGGACACTATGGGTGGATGCTGTTAACTTTTTGGGCCAGGGCATCATGCTCCTCGCGGAGCAAGGCGAGCTCCTGCTGAAGGCGGGACACCATCAGGGTAGTGCGGCGCAGGCGTGCCTTCACTGCCTTGCAGGTGCAATGCCTGTGAGAGGCAGCTGTTGGCCTTGCTGCTCGGCGGTGGCGTTTGCCTTTGGCAGCCCGGCTCAGTCTGGGTGGACCACTGTGCTGGGTGGCAGCCCGTGGGGCCACGGAGGCCGATGCAGACGACGTTGTTGTTGTTGTCGACTGCACACTTTCCTCGTCCTCCAGGGCCACCAGCCGCCGATATTCCGCAACAGTGGCCTCGATCCTCCGTTGCCGGGCCGCTCTAGCCAGCTCCTTCCTCCTTGTTCGTTTGGAAGGAGCATCTATATGAAGAAAGAAAGACATAGTCTGTAACCAATGCTCTTTAAGATTAACTCAATCATTCAGCAGAAATTTGTGTTGCAGTACAACTAGCAACTTGCAAGCGCATTACATAACTATTGAGGCGAGTATCTATCTAACCTCACACTTCTTCATCCTTGCTCTAACATTAGTGGGAGTTTAAGGAACAAATTCTACGAGCACTGTGGACTTCCATTGGAGTCGACTATGAAAGTACACCAGTCTTATTCTTCTTCTTATCTCTTGTTTTGGAAAATTGGTAAGTTATTTTCTGCAAGCCGGCATAATGCCAGCGCAGTAAACTTGCACCCGAGAAAAAGAGACGCACGCCATGAGGAGTGACCTAGACTTGCGTTGCGTTACTGTACCCGTCCAGTACATGCAGGTGGTGAAGCTCTTACTTTTCTATTACGGGTTGCACTGAGAATACTCTGTTACAACTCAAGGGCTACTGCTTAATTAATTTAACTTTCACCCTACAGTGGAAATGAGTACTAGAAATGGAAAATTGAAGAAGATAAATAATCTGATTATCTATCACTTCACATGGGATGTTTTTGCTTATATATGGGATGACTTTAGGTGCTTTGCTTTTTATTGAGTGACCAGTGATACATCCACACATGAATGACTGAGTACTACTAAACTTATTAAGAGAGGTAGGGAGTGGCCACCGTAATAACCGGATCTCTGCAGTGCTTGCAATACAAACTACTGCTACTATTTATGGTAGTATTTGGACAAAATTAAAAGTTCTTTTCCTTGCCTTTCCTACACTGGAACGGACGTGCGGGTGCAGTGTTACATGCTCTTCAAAGTTACACTTAGTTCATCCACTGACCGTCTACTCTCTCTAGATCATGGGTACTCACAAACTTTCTCTCAGGGGCTACATTTACAGTGTAGTTTGGGGCCGAGGGCCGCACTGGTGGGGGCGGAGTCAGAGGGGGCGGGACTAAAGCAAAACGATAACTTGTGACCATGAGGTTGCACACAGGTCCCTGCAGCAGATGCCCTCATCCACTGAGCCACCAGACCCAGCATTTACATACATCTCTCTCCCTCCTGCTCTCCCTCCTGCCCTCCCTCCATCTCTCTCTCCCTCCTGCCCTCCCTCTCCCTCCCCCTCTGTCATCTCACTGTGTGTGTGTCTATCTGTGTCAGCCTTCAGCCCGGGTTGAGACCGCTTCCTCAACGCGCACACACAGACAACAACACCAAAGTACTTAACAGGTCTTTAAAAGACCATTAACATATTATTGAGGCTTTGTTTGTTGTAGCGCCCCTGCTTCTCCACCCTGACAACCACTGCTTGCCCGGCCCCACAGAGCAGAGGCTTTGTTCTATTTCACCTCTTTGTGGCCTTGCATCTCCACTCTGCTCTGTGGGGGCCGGGGGAGCAGTGATTGTCAGAGTGGAGATGTAGGGGCGCTAACAGGTGAAATACAAAAAAGCCTCTGCTCTGTGGGGGCCGGGGGAGCAGTGATTGTCTGCAAGGTCTGCGCACCGCCAAGGAAGGCTTGCCGGGCCACCACCGGCCCGCGGGCCGTACTATGAGTACCCCTGCTCTAGATACACATATGCTATCTAAGAGTCAGATAGTAGCATGATCCAGGTATATGGACACATACAGTTTCTGTGTCACCCACCCAGGCTGTTGTCCTTCCACCCATCATTGCTTCATCATTCACCCAGCCATGCATCTCATATTCTTGCCTTCCCAGCTAGTCTTCAATCTCAATAAGTAAGGAATATATAAGAGCTTACCTCTGGCCGCCACCACCACCGTCTCAACTCTCACAGCCGCCGCCTCCTCCCCTGAAGAATCGCCCTCCGCCTCCGTGTCGAGCACCACCACCTCCACACTGGCCCCGCCACCAGATGTTCCACCTACAAAGTACATTTAAGAATGTTAGAATAAAGCACTCACTAGTCTTTGGTCTAGGAATGAAGACATGTGAAAACAATGTAATTTGTGACTGTCTACGTTAAAGTTAAAAAAAAATGTCCCTTTTTCCAGGGAAGGTTGTCTTGCTGCACTTTTTGGAACAACTGATGAAGGCTGTTTTTTTAACACGCACCATTTTTCTCCACACAGACAGAAGATGGACTTCTAACAACAAGATCAAGTTGAAACCAGGTGAGAGCTCGGCTCGACCACAAGAAATGTCTTCAATTAATCGTCAGCACTAACCACTTTTCCATTATCAGTTAAACGTTTAGTTTTATTATGACTTCATTTTAATAAATGTGTTTACTTTTAATAAAGCTTTTAAACTTAAATACAATCTGTGTTTTTTGGTCCAGACTAGAGTGACTGAGCGAAAGGTTTTGCAATTTTTGCAAGCATGAGTCCAGATAGAACACTTCAAAAGACATTATGGACAATCCCAGAGGACTGCACTAAGTTGATAGAGCTATTGCTGACTAGAATCATGGGAGTTTCGCCAACCGTGCAATCTTAGTTAGCTACACAGACAGACTAATAAGAATAATCTAGTAATACCACAGGGAGTCATAGTAGAGGCAGGATAAGAATTTAGATACAGTCTACAAGAAGAGAAAAGACAATTTTGAAAAAAGTCAAATGAGGAACGCTAGGAAAAATAGGTACTAGTCTAAAATGAAAACTTACTGGGGCCAGCAGAGGAGCCCTCGCCTGCCCGATCCTGGCCCTGTTGAACAGCATCCGCCGCCTGCTGCTCCTGTGTCCTCCTCTCGCCCCTGGGGGGAGCTGACGTACAACATGAAAGAAAGAACAGAAAACATGGATGATTGTTGCTTGTCAATGTCAACCAAATCAAACATTTCAAAAGAACAATAACAAAATATTTCCGCGAAATTATATTGATTATGGTTAGTTTTCATTTATTTGCGGACCTGTGACTTCGAAAGTCACGTAACTCACTAAACAAAGTACTGAAACGTTCACCTAGGACTGGCAGGCAGCAGTCCGCAGGCAAGACGCAAAGTGACAGACAAACTCCATTGTGATTTCAGTCAGATCAGTGACAACACTAACAGTTGCCTGCTACATTACCAGTCATTTAAATAGTCAAACTATCAATCCACCGCCACTATTTTTCTTATTGTCAGGGGTACAAAGGAAGGGGCAGATTTAAGCCCTTGCGGCTCTTTTGCGCCGTTCTTGCGTGACTTTTGTGACGCAGCAGCTAAACAAAAAAGGGCGCCATGGTGCGGCGTATAATATTATAACAACGTGACGCATTTGGGAGATGCATCCCGTTATAAAGCCCTGCGCCATCAGGGGGCGTTCCGGCGCAAGGGAGGGCATTCCTGCGCTGGAACACATCCTAATAGTGGCTGAGGGAAATCTACAAAATATCAATCAGTCACCTTTAGGACAATGATGCGTCACACAAACCCTGCACCTGCTTGAAGCAGACGTACGGCTTGACCCAGCATTGGGGAGATAGGGTACCCCAGAGCATTGATGGAGCTGCGCCATCGTTGCGACGCAACTCCAGCAGTAAAGCTTCGGTGACGTTTTGGGCCCATGGTGCGCCGCATTGCAAATACGGCGCACCATGTTTGGTCGTGGTAGCGGGCCGCACAATTAATGGCGCATCCCTGCTACTTTGCAGGGATGCGACGGTAATTGCAATTCTGCCCCTTAGGGGCATACTTACTTACGCGTTCTGGCGCATCTCCAGAGATGCGCCAGATCAAATGCGTCACGCAAAACTACCCTTGCGACACGGCAGATGTGCCTCATTTACAATGCGGCGCGCCCTGGCGCAAGGGTAGGCACTTGCGTGACGCATCTCGTCACGTAAGAGCGGCGCATCGCTGGAGTCACGTCGCCAACGCAATGCAACTCCAGTAATGCTCAGGGCCACCCAATACTTAACATGCTGTGTCAGTCCTTTCGCCTGCTTCGAGCAGACATAAGGAATTGAATTGACGTAGCAGCGTCGCAGAAGTGCCTGCGTTAAATCTTGTAGATTTCACTCAGGCAATTTTGCGAGGCGCACAGCCGCTGGACCGCCCACCCTGCGTACTAGGAACGTACCCATTGTGGTGCAGGCCCATGGCTTTATAACGTGACGCATCTCCCTAGATGCGTCATGCTGTAAATGACTCGCAGGGATGCGGCACGTTTACGCCGCTGTTGCGTCACGCAAGGCAACATAAACGCGGCGCAAGGGACTTGTAAATGTAATCTGCCCCCTAGTGTCTAGCATTACGCAGTTCTGTAAAGTACACTCATACATAATAGTTACTCAGGCCAATGAGACCACGAAATAGAAAACAAATAAGCATAGTAGCAACGCCACTGAGAAGGAGAGCAGTGCACCTGAAATGCACAGAAGATTTTGAAATATAATTTAACTACAATGTAATCGTCATCAGCGGCATTATTGGCTTGCTCCATGTAAAAAACAAATATTTGCAATACAACAACACAGAGCAGGAGAAAACATCATAGTAGTGAGTGATTAAATGGCTACTACTACTCACCAAGCCCGGGGATCTCCAAGCCGAGCTGGTCCAGCAGGTCGCGCTCGCGGTCCAGGAGGTCCGTCCAGCGATGGGTGACCTGGCTGTAGGTGCGCTGGACCCCGTAGAGGTGGGATATGGCCCAGCACACCTTCTCCCACCGCTTCCGGCGCTCCCGCATGTTGTAGCCGCCGGCCGCGATCCTGCCGCCTCCCGCGATGGTCCTGGGCAGGCGGCGCTGGACGAAGTAGACCAGCGCGCCCACTTCCTCCGGGCTGAATATCTCCCGTCGCGTCACCTGCTCCCCCCTCAATCTCCCGCATGCTGTCCTGCCACTGGGTCCAGCACTACTCCCCGCCGCCGCTGCGGCCCTCAAGTGCCTGGGCAGCTTCACGGCGCCTGGCTTGACCATGGTCTGGGCAGGTAAGGTAGGAAGAAGTAGAAAATTAAGAAAGAATAGGATAGGGAAGAAGAAAAGAAAAGAGTTTAAAAAAGTAGTTTAAAAGTAAAGAAAAATAGCAGAAAAGACAAAAATATACAGCTAGGAAAAGAGAGGGATAGATAAGAAGCAAAATCGTTAAAAAAAAACTGAAAACAAGCAAAGGATGGCAAAGATACCAAGAGGATTAAACACCATGCCCAGACACAGGAAATGAATGAAAAACAAGATGGCCGGCGCCCGTTCACGAGCGCGAAAGTAAGTTCGCGCGAGATTTTCCTCGCGATCTCGTGCGAACCTCTAGATTTCCCGCGCGATCTCGTGCGAACCTCTACTCGCAATGCGCTTACTGCGCGAGATTATACATAGCGGGCGGAAACGGAAATACGTCACGCAAACAAAATGGCCGCGCCCGTACTCGACCTTGGGGTAAATTCGCGTGTTGCGCTGCAAGCGGCTCGCGAATACTGCAAAAAAACTCGCGAAACAACAAGCCGCAAAAAAATAAAATGCTCATTCGCACGAATTGGCGGCTTCCGCGGTCGGTTTCGCACGACGCCGCGCCCCGCGAATAGCGCGAAAAAAAACGAAAAACGATTTCAGCAAAAGCAATGAGCAGGTGCAAAAGGTCAACCTCATGATTTGTAACGATTCTTTGTAGTGCTTCCTGAGGGGGCCCTCCAGAATTCGGTTGCCTGCTTGCAACTATTGTGTGACCCTGCTCTGACCTTAACTGTATGCCACAAAGGTCCTGATTTACAGCTAAAGGAGCAGACAAGCAGGTGCCAGGCTGGAACTTGAAATTCTTTCAGTGACACATTAATTAGCCCCTAATTCATTATTGTCAGTTGGGGCAGGGCAGGTGTTGTTAATAAACTAACCCCAAATTAATTCATGTCAGTTCAAGCAGGGCAGGTGGGCTTGCTTTTCCCCCCCATCTTCTACAGTGATGATGAACCAGAGGGTGGCATTGATGTAACAGAGGGTGGCATGGGTCAAAGAGAGGGTGCCAGTGGTAAAACAGAGGGTGCTGGGAGGCTGTGATGATGAACCAGACGTAGAAACAACATAGTCGCGACCGTTGCGAGCCGACAAGTAAGTTTGCAATTGCGAACTAGTACCAAATCCTCGCGAACTGGCAGAAACAATTGCGAACACACAAAAAAAAAATCCGCAAATTCGCGGGAATTTGCGGATTTTGCGGATTGCGAGTTCGCAAATCCGCAAAATTCGCGAACGCGAGATCCGCAAAATTCGCCCACATTATTCAGCCAGTCCTTATAATCCTCAACTGCTTGATCTACCTGTTGACTCATCTATGGGCGTGTCTGATTAAGTTGGAGTTCAAGCAGATTAGTATCTATTTTATTCCATGCTTTAAAAGTTTTTCCCTGCTCTTTGTTAAAACAGACTTCTGATATCATTTGGTCTGGGTAGTCAAATAAAATCAAAAAATGATCTGACCAGGCCATAGGGAGTGTATTTTTTACTATCACTCCAGTGATTGAAGTAAAAATACCATCCAGGGTGTGCCATGCCTGATGTGTGGGTTTATGAACCAACTGAGTGAGCCCCATCGTATCCATAAATTCAGTGAGCATCACTGTATCTTTGTCTAACATCAGATCAAGGTGTACATTAAAATCCCCCACAATAGTAAATCCTTTTGTCGTAAAATGGGGTTCCAGTACTGTTTCCAGATTCGCCCCAAAATTAGTCCTTGATCCTGGTGGGCGGTACAATAAAGTTCCTTTAAAGGTATTTTTAGAGTTTAGTTATATTGCGAAATTCAGTCCTTCACATAACGGATTAACCACTGAAGAGAAAGTGGCTCTAAAATGTTCGCGATGAATGATGGCCAGACCGCCCCCTAGTTTTAAGGGTCTGTCGAGCCTTGATGCAACAAAGCCCTGCGGCACAGCGACCAAAATGATGAAGGATGATGGATCTGTCCAGGTTTCAGTGAGAAACAGCATATCCAAATTATTTTGCAAGATGGTGTCTGCAATTTCCACTCTGTGTTTTGCAAGAGACCTCAAATTGATCAGACCACAGTGACTCTCTGTTTGTCTAAGGGTCTGTGTAGGATTAGGTTTTGGGACAGCTATCAAACCAAACTCGGTCTGATAGAAGCAGAGAAAGAGAAACCACAAGTGCAGGCGAGTTGATAGGGCTTAGAATTCTTATCCAACCTAAACCTGGTACAGCCTTGATTAAGGTCATGTTTTTTAAGATTGTACAACTCTGAGCTAGAGTATTGCAGGACACCGGGGCCCAAACGGCCAGGGGGTAAGGCCCTGGGCCCGGTCCAGGCGCAGACGGACGCAGACGGGCGCAGACGGGCTTGCCTTTGGCGCGCTGCCGGCACGCCCGCTGCGCGTCCTTTCCATGGGTGATTTAAATATGGTGGTGGCGGAGAAGCTAGACCGCGCACCACCGGAAGTAGGGGATCCTAACCCGGCTCTGTCCGCCGGAACTGACTACGCGATCCAATGCCCTCGGCACAAACATCACACAGCTGCGGCGGACCAGGGCAAGAGCGCGGCAATCACAATAAATGGTTTTAAAGGTGAGCAGAAATAATAAAGGTAGCAGCCTTAATAGCCCCCCTCCAAATGTGCAACAACGCAAAGAGTGGCAGCACTGAAGTTTAAAAAGAATCACGATATAAAAACGATGTAAAACAATAACATAAGGCATAAGGGGGCAACAATGGTATGAGGGGATCGCATGTTGTCAAAATGCTGGTCCTGGCACAGTGGGGGTAATTATTGACATGACGTCAACCGCTGCACGTTTTAATTATTGGATACAACTTCTCTAGAACATCAGTCTTTATTGGCCTGGAGCACCAATGGATTTAGAGCAAATTTGTGTGAAAATTGAGCTTTAAAATGCACTATTTGACCCCATTTAAAAAAAGAAAAAGTTTGTGGGTGGGAACACCTTGACACCCTTGCAAAATTCAGGCTCGCTCGCTTCACTGGCAGGGGTTCGTGGCAACTCTTAGTTGTCATCAATTTCAAAGATCACTTGCCGCAAGGCTGCCCGGTCATAGATGGTACCTCTCTATTTGCTTGCCTGGGAATGCCATGTGAATAAATGGTTATCTTTGGCCTAGTAACCAATCAATGCACCCCAGGCGCAGGGTGAAAACTCCCTGTACATCATGGTCATTTCATTTTTTTGTTTTCTAAAATAAATTACCACTTTGGGAGTTTATTTTAGGAAATAGCACAAATTTGCTGAACGGGGCCAAATCAACTTGGCACCCACTAAGGAAACTGCTGTACCCCCGATGCAGTGGGCCCTCTACCAGGCTCTGGATGCTAACAGGCCTCCCTCGAGGTCTAAGGGAACTCCTGAGTGTGCCATGGTGGGAGAAGCCTTTGACATGCAGTATAAACATAGATTCCTGTAGTGGGCACATGAACTTGCTCAACTGTCCTTCTGGTTGGTTGGAGCCTATGACCAATATGATACACATTATTTTTTGCAACAAGCACATTAACTTGCTGAGCTACATCACTAAAGGTGACTCCTGTGACTTCCAGAATACACTCGGGT
This sequence comes from Lissotriton vulgaris, assembly GCF_964263255.1. Taxonomy (NCBI): domain Eukaryota; kingdom Metazoa; phylum Chordata; class Amphibia; order Caudata; family Salamandridae; genus Lissotriton; species Lissotriton vulgaris. The sequence continues at coordinate 1,721,116,134 of NC_141695.1, forward strand.
CTCTGTGGCTGCCTTTGAAAACTACTGTCTGTCTTACTGGGGTTGAAAGTCCAGTAGTGGTAGAATGACCATTACCTCAATCTAAGGTACACTGACCTTCAACGCAATCTAGGGGAGAATGACCGTCCACTCAATCTAAGGTACACTGACCTTCAACTCAATCTAGGGGAGAATGACCATTACCTCAATCTAAGGTACACTGACCTTCAACGCAATCTAGGGGAGAATGACCATTACCTCAATCTAAGGTACACTGACCTTCAACGCAATCTAGGGGAGAATGACCATTACCTCAATCTAAGGTACACTGACCTTCAATGCAATCTAGGGGAGAATGACCATCCACTCAATCTAAGGTACACTGACCTTCAACTCAATCTAGGGGAGAATGACCATTACCTCAATCTAAGGTACACTGACCTTCAACGCAATCTAGGGGAGAATGACCATTACCTCAATCTAAGGTACACTGACCTTCAACTCAATCTAGGGGAGAATGACCATTACCTCAATCTAAGGTACACTGACCTTCAATGCAATCTAGGGGAGAATGACCGTCCACTCAATCTAAGGTACACTGACCTTCAACTCAATCTAGGGGAGAATGACCATTACCTCAATCTAAGGTACACTGACCTTCAATGCAATCTAGGGGAGAATGACCGTCCACTCAATCTAAGGTACACTGACCTTCAACTCAATCTAGGGGAGAATGACCATTACCTCAATCTAAGGTACACTGACCTTCAATGCAATCTAGGGGAGAATGACCATTACCTCAATCTAAGGTACACTGACCTTTAACTCAATCTAGGGGAGAATGACCATTACCTCAATCTAAGGTACACTGACCTTCAATGCAATCTAGGGGAGAATGACCGTCCACTCAATCTAAGGTACACTGACCTTCAACTCAATCTAGGGGAGAATGACCATTACCTCAATCTAAGGTACACTGACCTTCAATGCAATCTAGGGGAGAATGACCATCCACTCAATCTAAGGTACACTGACCTTCAACTCAATCTAGGGGAGAATGACCATTACCTCAATCTAAGGTACACTGACCTTCAATGCAATCTAGGGGAGAATGACCGTCCACTCAATCTAAGGTACACTGACCTTCAACTCAATCTAGGGGAGAATGACCATTACCTCAATCTAAGGTACACTGACCTTCAACGCAATCTAGGGGAGAATGACCGTCCACTCAATCTAAGGTACACTGACCTTCAACTCAATCTAGGGGAGAATGACCGTCCACTCAATCTAAGGTACACTGACCTTCAACTCAATCTAGGGGAGAATGACCATTACCTCAATCTAAGGTACACTGACCTTCAACTCAATCTAGGGGAGAATGACCATTACCTCAATCTAAGGTACACTGACCTTCAACGCAATCTAGGGGAGAATGACCATTACCTCAATCTAGCTAATGGAAGGGTGCTGGGGAGTGGGAAGTGGAGAATCTTTAAAAGTCCTAGGCCAGCTCCCCTGATGGGATTGGACCACTTTTCACCAAATGGTCATATTTCCCCTAATATGGGGCATAGCTTCCATTGGTGCAGCAGGTGTAGTGGGATCTGGGCCCTGGGAAGGGCCGGTTTTAGTGCTGGTGGCATCCGGTGCAACACTTTTTGGTGGTGCTTCCCCATCCATGGTAGAAGTCGTGACCACCTCCACCAAAGTTTCACTCACCACCACTTTTTAACAGCATCCCTCAAGTCTACATAGCCACTCTCTTTCAGATACATTTAATTAGTTATATAGTGCCACTCATACCAGTGTTGGTTATGTAAATGCCATGGTACTTATAGAGCGCACTGTCACCAGACGTCACCTTATACGGCTTCCTGGCACTGATACTCATACCGCTGTGGAACCCCTCCTGGCTTTCCCTGTGAGGCGTCCACTCCTGGGCACCCCCAGGGTGAAGCCAGGCATCCTTAGCGCTGTTGGGGCCGGTGTGGAGGCTAAGCAAGCTATTGCCCAGAGTTGCAGCGTGGGGCCCGTGATTAGAATAGGCACCGAGGAGAGAATTAACAGGTCAGAGGAAATTGAGCCCGAGACCCCGCCGAGGCGGGAATCGAACCCTGGTCCCGGGCCAGAACTCTGCATCAGGGTCTGCCGCTCTAACTATTGAGCCACACTCCTCCACACATGGTTGTCATGGCACTTTGCATTACACACACACTACACAGAGGCAATCAATCTAACCTGTGTAAAAAGGTGTATAGGAAAGTTACATTAGACAGAGGGCTACAAGGTGTAGGAGTGACATGTCATCCATACTGGTAGGCAGTATAGTTTAAGAGTGCTTCATCTGGAGAAGCACAAACTCAGAATTGAAAGCGGAACACCCTAGTTGGGGGTTCTCTTTAATAATAAGAATCGATTTCTACCCAAATGAACACTTTTTGCAACATTAATCAATGCTCTATTCTATATTTTGCAGTGCGCATGCAGTTTTTTAATGGCAGTTAATAATTCACTGTTCTATATTAAGATTTTATCTTTTAAACTGCAAGTCACAAAAGAATATCTGAGACAAAAGCAGTAATCCTCTCACCTATGTACATCATATGCACTCTGTGATCTGCATGGTACACGTTCCTTTCAGCAGGCACACTAATCATCTGTGCTATTTTATAATCAGTCAAAACCTCACCTAGATTAAACTCGAGCTCCAGGAAGAACATTCTGGAGTTATCTTGACATTTTTATTGTTGCCTGGAAATTGCTTATGGCAAGGAATGCAGCAGCAGGTGCTTTTAAAACCAAAATAAACTGGCAAACAGGCCGCCCCCTGAAATCCGCACCCGGTGCAGTGGCACCGGTCGCATCGCTCTAGAACCGGCTCTGGCCCTGAGGACTGAAGAACCCATTGATCCCTAATTATTGCTGTATTTTATCAATCAAATAGCAACCAGAGGGCATTTCCTACTTTGCACCAGCTCAAGTAAAGGAACTCGTGTTTCTGAAGCTGCATGTAAAGAACAACCTGTGTGCTTCAGCGCCTACCTCCAAATGCCTCGTAAACAAGCGCTAGCCTCTCACAGACTCTTCTGCACTTCTCTTGTACACAGCATGCAGTGCTGCAAAAGGAGCCTCCACCCTAAGCCGCTGGAGCATTTAACCCCCCCACTACCCCACCCTCCCCCCTCTGGCTTGAACCTCTGTGAAGTGAAGGGTGTGTAGAGTGAATGGCACAGCTGGCAAATTAGCTCCTGACCCATCTTAGTGGCAGTAGAACATATGACTGTGGGGCTACACAAAGATTTCAGCAGCAGGCACATTAACCCGCTGAGCTGCCTCAGTGGGGCTGGAATCTGTGTTGGTTCACATAAATCTCCTTTTTCTCCCCGGGGTTGTCTTAGTGTAATTGGAACATGACACCGGTAGTTCCTACGCATATTGCTGTGCTGTAAGTACGTCATGACATATAGAAAAAATAAGTTGAATCAAAAGACATAAACCTGTCCAGCTAGCACAACCTCTCCATGGAATGTGCAAGTGACGCAGTATGACGAAAAATGCAAAGTCACACAGCCACGATAGCGCCTGCCTCCCCCTGTGGTGCTATGATTGTTATTTTTGTCTCTAGCTTTTAGACAGCTTTGGCTTCCTGCCAGTCCTTGAGTAACAAAAAAAAACAAACACTTAGACAGATGCTGTGGTTGGCTCACCGCAGCTATTGTTTGTTGGAAGTGCTATTCACGTTTTGAATCAACCGAACAGACAGCATACCACCCCTCCCTCATTACTTTATGACATGCTGTGGGGCCTGCTGTGTCTTTTATCTGATGTGCTGATGGCAACATTGATAGTGCATGCCCTCGCACGCTATGGATCAGTGGTTCAGAATCCCTGGCTCTGTATATGGCAAATAAGGAGAAAATTGTGTTCCTGGATACCTTGGTCTGAGGAGCCAGAGTCAGAAAGAACTATAACAAAGAGAAAGGGTCAACATTTTCTAAATTATTCCCTCATGTATCCCTCCTTTGACTTGTCCCAAACTTCATTTTACTACTATGATCTCCCTAATCTCTGTCTAGAGACTCTTCCCTCCTCCATCGCTCTTTTTTACTCATCCCAAACCTCATCTTACTACTATGATCTCCCAAATAACACTTTCTAAATTCTTCCCTCTTCTATCCCTTCTACCCCATAATGGATACCCTGGGGTAGTTCTCCAACGAGCACTCCCCCCTGCACCTCAGTGACCTTCTGACCCCCCAGGAACAGCCCAGTCTTCCATTGTTTTCCTCATTGTCGAGGGCTCTGTCTGTGGCTGGACCTCCCACTCACCCTTTGAGTGGTAATTTAAGCCCTCTGGATCATAACGATCCCTATTCTCCCCCTCCTTTTTGTTGGACCACTTTGCACAATACCATTTCACAACAGCTGCTCGGTAAACATCACACTGGGAAACAATCCTCGAAATATATTGTGCATTTGTTCTGATCCAACTTGACTGATCTGTTTTGTCTAAAAATGGCAGCCATGTTAGAAATGCAAAACAGTGTTGTACTTTGAACAATACTGTTTCAAGATGGCTGCTGATTTAGAATATGCAGATGAAATGAGTGGCAAGCAAGAGCCCCGGCAGCAGTGCATGGGGAGTTGCTGAGCACAGTAAAAAATGAAAAAATCGAGAACAATAGAAAATAAAGCACCAGTCCTTTAATTGAAAACTAGAGTCCTGGCACTGAGGCATACTCAGTTTTCGGGCAGATGTGCCCACGTGATCAGAGGAAATGCAGTCAGTTGCAGGATAGTAGAGCCAATAGTTGAAGAGGGCTGATCCATCGCCTCACCCTTTATAATGTCATGGATTTTTCCTTTCCATTCCTTAATTTTTCCCAAAATAACGACAATTAATGCTTTTAATTGATACAGGGTAGATTATGGCAATGCCATTTTCCTAGAAACATCCTTGCATAATCTGATCAAGTTACAATATATTCAAAATGGCGCTGTACGTCTACTGCTCAATTTGGAACAAATTTGAGCAGAATTCCGAGCATTTGGACAATTTCCATTGGATGCCATTCAAGGAACATGTCCAATTGAAAGCAGCCATATTGCCTACTGGGAATTGACAGAGTAGGTCCCACTGGTTAGGGGCGGCAGACCCGAGAGCAGAGGACGGCCCGGGACCAGGGTTCGATTCCCGGCGCGGCAGGTTTCTGGACCAGGGTCAGCGGACTCGATAATTCTCTCGCCTCGGTGCCCACTCTGATCAGCGATCACACTCGGCAACTCTGGGCATTAGCTTGCCTCATCTTCACTAACGGCCCCACCAGACCGCTGGGGATGCCTGGTCTCACCCTGGAGATACCCATTAAGGGACCATCTCTCAGGGAAGCCAGGAAGGGTTTCGCAGCGGTCGAAGCGCCTTGGGACCCTACGGGTAAGTAGTGCGCTATATAAATGCCTATACATTTACATTTACATTTACATTTACCAGCTTCAGTCCCCCTTTTGTTTATCAGTGGCTAGAATCAAAAAGTAAACTTGGGGTGGATTTCCAACCATTCGGACAAGTAATGTAATAAGGCCACGTAAATGTTTCATTTCAGTATTTCAAACCTAAGCTCAGCCCCTGGTAAGTATGGCACAGAGCAGACAGGTTTAACTTAGAAAAATCGGTAAAGCATTTAGACGTACCAAAACAGTTAAACAGTCAAAAACACAACAAAATAAAAATTCCACTTGAATTTATGAAAAATAGAGAATATAGGGCCAGATGTAGGTGGGAGATTTTGGCCATTTACCGGCCGGTAACGGCCGAATTCGGCCGTTACCGACCGGTAAATGGCCATGGAGATGTAGGGGGATAAAAAACATGCATTTTCGGTAATTTTACAGAATCGGTAATTTTACCGATTCAGTAAAATTACAGAATCTGTAAAATTACCGATTCTGTATATTTTACTGAATCGGTAAATACACCGGTCGGTAAAATTACCGAAAATGCAAATGCGAAGGTGCCAATTTTTACATTGACACAAGGCTTTGAAAATCGGTATTTTACCATGCAATACAATTGCATGATAAAATACCGATTTAGGTGTACATGCACATCTGTGCATGTACACCCGTGCCACGTGCCATGTGGCACACATACATGCCCTAAGGGCATGTATGTGTGCCACATGGCACACAAGCCTAAAACAGGGGTGCCAGAGGGTGTCAAAGTGACACCCCCTGCACCCTTGCAAAATTCGGTATTTGATATTGAATCCTATGGGCTTCAAGGCCCATAGGATTCAATAGCAAATACCGATTCGGTATTTACCGAATCGGTAAATACCGATTTTTACCGATTCGGTAAAATTTACCGAATTGGTACCTACATTAGAAATACCTACTCTTAATTACCGAATCGGTAAAATTCGGTAATTAAGAGTCGGTATTTCGGATTTTGCTACATCTGGCCCATAGAGAATAATGTATTGTACAAAATGACATAAAAGTGACAAAATTCCAATAAGGGGAACCAGAGATATGATTTTTTTAAATGTGAAATAAAAAAAGCGTCATAAAGGGGAAAGCGCCAATGGTAGTCAATCGTCATGGAAGGTCTTGGACCTAGGTGCGATTTCTGATCAACAACGATGGAGAACAGGTTCCATTGAATACATCAGCAAGGTTCAACCCAGTCAGAGGTTTTACCATGGGACTTAGGACCTGATGTAGATCTTGGCAGATGGGTTACTCTGTCACAACAGTGACGGATAACTCGTCCGCTGAAATATAAATCCCATAGTATATAATGGGATTTATATTTCGGCGGATGGGATATCCGTCACCGTTGTGATGGAATAACCCATCTGCCAAGATCTACATCAGGCCCTTAATCTTTGAGGAAGTAAACATCCTTCTTCCGCAGCAGCTACTGGCAACATCATATTATGGTGGGGCCAATGCCCAAAACACTCACCATATATGCCGACACGTAGGCTCTGAATAAGACCTCCTTCATCCTGGCGTCCTGCCGTTCACCTCGGACTCGGGTGGAAAGGGAGGGACTTCATCGCTCGTACAACACAAAACCAACCAATCCTCCAGGATTGGTTGGAGCAGGCTAACCCAGCGCTCAATTTGAGTCTGGGGGCCTGTGGCTGCATTCCCTCGGCTGTTCTCAGGCCTGGGATTGCAGGCCCTCGAGTGCACATGTAAGATTGGCCCACTCTAGACAGCCGGCCAATCTGACTTGCGCACTGGCAGGGGTGGAAGTTATAGTGTAATTGCACTAATCAGCCTCTCCCCCTGTTCTTGCGCTGGTTACCAGGGCAAGATACTCAGTCATGTGGGCATGCGTCCCCAGTACATTGTCAACAATGTCCTGTTTGGGTTCATTAGGAGGTTTCTCCCATCGTTTTCATGAAAGACTCAAAGGACCGCTGACAGGGTGCACATACACAAACTCAAAGTGTTTGATGCCCACTCCCTTTTCTGGTACCTCTTTGTAGGCAGATGAAAGGCATAGGAGTAGGATCTTGTTGAATCTCTCCACAAGCTCATCATTTTGGGGTAATGAGAGGTGGTCATCTCACCCTAAGACTGGAAATGCAAGCGGAGCCTACAAGCAGGATGCACTGTTCCTAGGAGAAAATTATTCTCACAAAGTAAACATATAATAAAATTCTAATGAATCACAAGGTCTATACATTGATATTACCAACATAAATTTTATTTTATACAGTGATTATTCAGAGATAATACTGTGTTATTAACTCATCTTGTGGATCATGCGATGAAGACTTTACATGAATCTGTGTGGTTCATAACATGAAAGAAAATACAAATATATATGTGTCCTTATAAACACCTATGATACAAGATTGTCCATTTGGAGCAATGACATTGTGTGTAGTTTCTTATTGTCGCCCGATGCATTTCGGGAAGCCCTGTTCCCTTCTTCAGGGGCGAATACCTAGACAAATATAATACAAAGAAATGTGTGTATCAAACTAATTCAACAGCAAATGAATAGTCACAGGAAGGATCATAGAAATAGCTTTCAGGTTTTGTCATTTAGTGAATATACAAACATAAGAGCATGTCAATTATATTTCACAGAAGAATCACTGTACATAACCCCTGATGTAGATCAACAAAACGCTCATCCTATGTTGATATGTTGCCCACATTATGAAAATACAAATAATTAATAATCCAATTTAAATGTGCTTGGTTATAAAACACCACACGTTATTGAAGGACAGTAACACAAAAGAAAACATATGTGTATATGCATGGTCTGTGAATGAACATTAAAACCAGAGCAAGTGCCATGTTTGACATGTCAGTCTATGCCATAACCTACAATCAAGTTCGCAAAGAATGAATCACCATATATCCATATAACATTGCTGTGATATACACGATAGGGTATGAGGGAAAATAATGAACCTACCAGCCTGAGGGTGGTAAATAATGCGATATCTGAGTCTTCACTGGTATATTTCACGTTAAAAAACTGTGAAGAAATGACGTAAATAAACACAGTATAAGCTTACGCTACTCAAAAAGAAGGGTTTACTTTAAAGAATACCTGGATTTGTTTAACAAGAATAACACTGGACCTGCCAACATTTGCCAAAAACGTGTCGATTTGTAAGCCTGTAAGTATATGCTAAATAGTCTATTATAGAGGTCCTGTTTATCACTGGACGCGCACGTTCCCTAAGTTTTAACTCGCAAGCAAAATGACAAATTCCGATTAGTAAATGAGGAAAAATATATACCTGGTGTCATAAGTGCCTATAGGCAGATTAAAAACTGTAACTCATGCTTTGAGCAGAAACGTTCTGTAATATGCGTTGAATGCTCTTCGCAGTATCTGAGGAAGGATTCTACAAGGAAATACAAAACAGTGCTAAGGGGCTTTACCGTGCAAGGTAACTGTTATTGACATATGCGCTGGACTGGGTCTTACCGGTTCTTAAGTGAGCGTGCAATAATCCTGGCTGTATTTATGGTGGAATTCTACGAAGAAAATAAATAAAGAGACCATGCTCAGAAGATGAACAGGGTAAATAGTAACTGCGGAAATCGAGCGCTGCACTAAGTCTTACCGGCAAGGTGTGTGAACGCGACGTATCACGCGAAGGTTAAATCCAAATGCGGAAATTAGCGGAGGGATACCATACAGGTTCTAAAAATAGTTCTCAGGTGAAACACGTGTGTAAGTCTTACGGGGATACTGGGAATTGTAGTGTTAACAGCCGCCTGGTAACAAATAGCGGCTCATGAGACGGAAGCTATTACAAATGAATATAAATGAATAAACCCACACGTATTGAAGCAAATGTGGGATTATATCGGATAAGTAACGATTGGTAGGAGTTGAAACAAAAGTAACAAACACGTCAAAGTACACATGCATGTGATGAAAGGATTTCAAAACTAGACGAATGTTATGCAAAATAGCTATCAAACTAAGGTAAATACCAGCTAAGCATGCATTCACAAACAGAGACCACAATATGGAAATACCGATGTCTGTTAGCACTGTTTTGTATTTCCTTGTAGAATCCTTCCTCAGATACTGCGAAGAGCATTCAACGCATATTACAGAACGTTTCTGCTCCAAGCATGAGTTACAGTTTCTAATCTGCCTATAGGCACTTATGACACCAGGTATATATTTTTCCTCATTTACTAATCGGAATTTGTCATTTTGCTTGCGAGTTAAAACTTAGGGAACGTGCGCGTCCAGTGATAAACAGGACCTCTATAATAGACTATTTAGCATATACTTACAGGCTTACAAATCGACACGTTTTTGGCAAATGTTGGCAGATCCAGTGTTATTCTTGTTAAACAAATCCAGGTATTCTTTAAAGTAAACCCTTCTTTTTGAGTAGCGTAAGCTTATACTGTGTTTATTTACATCATTTCTTCACAGTTTTTTAACGTGAAATATACCAGTGAAGACTCAGATATCGCATTATTTACCACCCTCAGGCTGGTAGGTTCATTATTTTCCCTCATACCCTATCGTGTATATCACAGCAATGTTATATGGATATATGGTGATTCATTCTTTGCGAACTTGATTGTAGGTTATGGCATAGACTGACATGTCAAACATGGCACTTGCTCTGGTTTTAATGTTCATTCACAGACCATGCATATACACATATGTTTTCTTTTGTGTTACTGTCCTTCAATAACGTGTGGTGTTTTATAACCAAGCACATTTAAATTGGATTATTAATTATTTGTATTTTCATAATGTGGGCAACATATCAACATAGGATGAGCGTTTTGTTGATCTACATCAGGGGTTATGTACAGTGATTCTTCTGTGAAATATAATTGACATGCTCTTATGTTTGTATATTCACTAAATGACAAAACCTGAAAGCTATTTCTATGATCCTTCCTGTGACTATTCATTTGCTGTTGAATTAGTTTGATACACACATTTCTTTGTATTATATTTGTCTAGGTATTCGCCCCTGAAGAAGGGAACAGGGCTTCCCGAAATGCATCGGGCGACAATAAGAAACTACACACAATGTCATTGCTCCAAATGGACAATCTTGTATCATAGGTGTTTATAAGGACACATATATATTTGTATTTTCTTTCATGTTATGAACCACACAGATTCATGTAAAGTCTTCATCGCATGATCCACAAGATGAGTTAATAACACAGTATTATCTCTGAATAATCACTGTATAAAATAAAATTTATGTTGGTAATATCAATGTATAGACCTTGTGATTCATTAGAATTTTATTATATGTTTACTTTGTGAGAATAATTTTCTCCTAGGAACAGTGCATCCTGCTTGTAGGCTCCGCTTGCATTTCCAGTCTTTGTGTTTGTACTATGTAGCCAACATAGTCTAGCAGCTTGCACCCTTGGTTTACTTTGCTAAATTGTTATAAATTTGAGTGCTCCTCTTTACTTTGTAATTGTACATCTCACCCTAAGCTCACCTCACATAGACTTCAAGTATGGAGAGACAAAGTTTGTGCCTCTATCTGAGATTACCTCTTTGGGGAACATAATCTGGCAAAGATATCAAGCAGGGTCTGGCTGTCTTAGAGTGTAGTTACCGCACCAAGGCCCACTCACCTGAATTCCCAGGACTTCCGCGTAAGTGAAGATCTTCCACCACTTCCCCTTGAGGTTAATTCTTATAACCAGAAGAGATAACTGATACCTGTGGCTAAGCTTGATTTGAAGTAGAGGTGGGCAGAACTTGCAGAGTTTCACTCTGCGGAATTCCATGGCGTTACCTAAAAACTCTGAGAGAATCCGCAAAGTTATGTGACCGGTGGAATTTCGTTACGTTGTGCTGATGTTTTGCACCGGAGCTTGTCCCGTGCAATAAAATCAGATCAGTGGGAACGGCCCACATGGGATGCCAGAGTGTGCTGCTTCTTCCTGCCCCTTAAGTAGATTTTCTACTCAAGTGGCAGGTTTCTCAACATGAGTGGCAGCTTTCTCAACATGAGCAGTAGCGACCTGCACGACCGCCCACATTGGGAAATCACGGCGGTACTCATACTAGCGCTCGATTTTCTTGCTCGCACCAACTTAACATTGGCAAGCCGTGTGTGAGAAAACCCCCGCCATGGCGCAGTTGGTGGAGTTTATTCTGGAGCTATGTGCTTTGGGGGAGTGGAGTTTACCCTCACCCCCACTGGGAAAGGGGTGGGGGTGTGGAGAGAGAGAGAGAGAGAGAGAGAGAGAGAGAAAGAGAGAGAGACAGAGATATGCTTCCGGTGTACCTGAAGCTCACATGAAAAGGATAGTGGGTGGGTGTTAATCTTCTGTCTCCCTCAAGTTCTAGTAGCAAGGTGCAGTCCTTTCATTAGGAGATGTACTCTGCAACAAGAATTCAATCTTTTCCGACAACCAAAAATTAATGCACACTATCTGTGTAATAAGCACAGCTGGCATACATCAGCAGGGTGCAGTAACTTTCACGTGATAGTACCAGCACATCTCAGCAGGGTGTTATAACTTTCATGTTACAGTACTAGCGCATCTCAGCAGGGCTGCTATTACTTTTATGTTACAGTACAAGCACTTCTCAGCAGGGCTGCTATTACTTTTATGTTACAGTACAAGCACTTCTCAGCAGGGCTGCTATTACTTTTATGTTACAGTACAAGCACTTCTCAGCAGGGCTGCTATTACTTTTATGTTACAATACAAGCACTTCTCAGCAGGGCTGCTATTACTTTTATGTTACAGTACAAGCACTTCTCAGCAGGGCTGCTATTACTTTTATGTTACAATACAAGCACTTCTCAGCAGGGCTGCTATTACTTTTATGTTACAGTACTAGCGCATCCCAGCAGGGCTGCTATTACATTTATGTTACAGTACTAGCGCATCTCAGCAGGGCTGCTATTACTTTTATGTTACAGTACTAGCGCATCTCAGCAGGGCTGCTATTACTTTAATGTTACAGTACAAGCACTTCTCAGCAGGGCTGCTATTACTTTTATGTAACAGTACTAGCGCATCTCAGCAGGGCTGCTATTACTTTTATGTTACAATACAAGCACTTCTCAGCAGGGCTGCTATTACTTTTATGTTACAGTACTAGCGCATCTCAGCAGGGCTGCTATTACTTTTATGTTACAGTACTAGCGCATCTCAGCAGGGCTGCTATTACTTTTATGTTACAATACAAGCACTTCTCAGCAGGGCTGCTATTACTTTTATGTTACAGTACTAGCGCATCTCAGCAGGGCTGCTATTACTTTAATGTTACAGTACTAGCGCATCTCAGCAGGGCTGCTATTACTTTTATGTTACAATACAAGCACTTCTCAGCAGGGCTGTTATAACTTTAATATGACGGTACCATAACTTCTCAGCAGGGCTGCTATTACTTTTATGTTACAGTACTAGCGCATCTCAGCAGGGCTGCTATTACTTTAATGTTACAGTACAAGCACTTCTCAGCAGGGCTGCTATTACTTTTATGTTACAGTACTAGCGCATCTCAGCAGGGCTGCTATTACTTTTATGTTACAATACAAGCACTTCTCAGCAGGGCTGCTATTACTTTTATGTTACAGTACTAGCGCATCTCAGCAGGGCTGCTATTACTTTTATGTTACAGTACTAGCGCATCTCAGCAGGGCTGCTATTACTTTTATGTTACAGTACTAGCGCATCTCAGCAGGGCTGCTATTACTTTTATGTTACAATACAAGCACTTCTCAGCAGGGCTGTTATAACTTTAATATGACGGTACCATAACTTCTCAGCAGGGCTGCTATTACTTTAATGTTACAGTACAAGCACTTCTCAGCAGGGCTATTATAACTTTAATATGATAGTACCAGCACTTCTCAGCAGGGTTGCTATTACTTTAATGTTACAATACAAGCACTTCTCAGCAGGGCTGTTATAACTTTAATATGACGGTTCCATAACTTCTCAGCAGGGCTGCTATTACTTTAATGTTACAGTACAAGCACTTCTCAGCAGGGCTATTATAACTTTAATATGATAGTACCAGCACTTCTCAGCAGGGCTGCTATTACTTTAATGTTACAGTACAAGCACTTCTCAGCAGGGCTATTATAACTTTAATATGATAGTACCAGCACTTCTCAGCAGGGCTGCTATTACTTTAATGTTACAGTACAAGCACTTCTCAGCAGGGCTATTATAACTTTAATATGATAGTACCCGCACTTCTCAGCAGGGCTGCTATTACTTTAATGTTACCAATCAATCAATCAATAATAAGCTTTATTTCAACACCTTGCGTCATAAAAGCAAGTACCAGACAGGCGTATACTAGTAGTAAAAGGTATAAAAGAAGGATACACAATACATAAAACAAGTGCAAAAATGATTCTCTCTTGTGGGAAAACATAAGCTTGAAAGCTTGGAAGCTATACAACACTCATTAGACATCAGTCCCTCAAGCAAAAGAAAAGAGTACATTTATAAATAAGAACTCAGAGGACGATTAAATGCACATGCCTTGGGGTTCACACAAGTGCATTCTTTTAGAGGAACCTATCTATGTTGCATACAGCATGGAGACTCATAAAATAAGATTGGCTCGACATTTAAAAGAGCCCACCTGTCCAGATCATTACAAATAACAGTTCATCATACAAAACAATGTTACAATAAATAAGATTGAATTCATGAAAGGTAAAATTATGCCAATATACAAAATGAATAAAAGTAACACTCACAGTGTTACAATAGTTAAGAAAAGGAGAGTGTTGCCAAAGTAGAATGCCTCACTGACATTTGACTAGTATTCACCGTGTAGTATGGCTAATAAACGGTCGACTCGGCTGTTAAGAACAGTAAAGTGCTTACGTGTCAACTCAACGGTTAGGGTAATTTAATAAGGAGTGGTGCTTGATAGTCGGTGCCCGTTCCATACTTGGAACTGGCCCACTAAATTCATCAATTCTTCTCGCTTGGGCCTCTCGCCTCATAGCCCACACAAGGCCTCAGAACTGAGCTACTGCACAGACAAGGGAAGATCTGGTGTCTGATCTGAGGATAGGCAAGGCATTCCGCTAATTCCGTGTACTCATTTGCTGACAGATGGGTTATATCCATTTAAATCTTAAACACACGTAATTTGGACATGCGAACAGCAATTGGGCAACAGACTTCACTGGTGCCTTTCATACTGGGCAGTTGCTAAAGTTAAATTCATTGGGATACCACTTGGCTACTGCCTCGTTGACGGGTAGGGTTGCGAACCTAAATTTCATGTAAACTTTCCTATCCAATGGAACCTGGATTAGGTCAAGATAGGGTTCCAGAAGTCTAATATGTTTGTGCATTTGGAACTCTACGTTGAGTTTCACCTGATCGGGCCTGCTGGACTCTTGTTGTGTGACCCACTCCCAATAATATCATTTTACTGCGTCTTTTCCTAGCAGGGGAGAAGCGGGTTGATACCACGCTTCTCAAAGCTCGGCATCAGTCACAAGCTTCCTTACATTTTTGATCCACCCCAACTTGTTACATGTATCCAAAAAGGCTACCTCTGTCAGGGCTTCGGCATAAGGCCGGAGCTCCGGGGTCCTCCGAATCCTAGCCCAAAACAACAAGGGGCAGAGCTTGTCAATATCACTTATGGGACGTTGTCCAATATCTAGCAAGATAGGGGATAGTGGTTTGCTTTGGGGCAGCATCACAGAGTTCCTTGAAAATGTATGCTCTGATCTACTGAGTTCAGAAATATTGTTGAAACCCCAAAGCTCTGCCCCGTATAGGCTGAGCTAATTGCTTTTAGGTTGTAAACCTGCAGAGCAGCCGCAACAGGTCTGCTATGGGAAGGACAATGATCCCTAGTGCCCCTGTGACATGCTTGTGAGTTAATACCATCTATATAAGGTGGGGCTTCCAGAACATTTTTGCCGGAGAGTCTGACTCCTAAGTAGTCAAAGGTGCTGAGTCGCTCCAATGGAGCCCCTCCTAAAATCAGTTTGCCTTTGTAGGACTTATGGGGGTTAGAAGCAATATATTTAGTTAGTGCAGTGTTTATAACCAAACCCCTGGTGTCACAGAAAGGCTTGAAACTATTTAACAGCAGCTTAGGCCCTGCCGGAGTTTTGGACAACAGCAGGGTATCATCTGCAAATAAAAGGGCTACTACCTTTTCCCCACCTAACTATGGAGCATCAGCGGGCACCTGTGATAAGAAACTCACCACGCCGCTCATGTACAGGGAGAAAAGCGTGGGAGCCAAGACGCAGGCTTGGTGGACTCCCCTGATGACTGGGACGCAGTCTGTGAGTTGCCCCTGTGAACCCGATCTTATCTGTTAATGTTACAGTAACAGCAGTTCTCAGCAGGGCAGCTATAACTTTAATATTACTGCCCCTCAGCAGGGTTGCACTTCTCAGCAAGGCTCCTATTACTTTCATGTTACAGTGACAGCACTTCTCGCAGGGTTGGTATAACTTTAATGTTACAGTATCAGCGCTTCTCAGCAGGGCTATTATAACTTTAATGTTACTGCTCTTCAGCAGGGCTGCTATGACTTTAATGTTACAGTAACAGTTGTTCTCAGCAGGGCTGCTATAACTTTAATATGATAGTTCCAGCACTTCATAGCAGGGCTGCTATCATTTTAATGTTACAGTAACAGCACTTTTCAGGAGGGCTGCTGTAACTTTAATGTTACAGTATCAGCACTTCTCAGCAGGTCTGTTATAACTTAAATGTTATTGCTTCTCAGCAACTTTAATTTTACAATAACAGCGCTTCTCAGCAGGGTTGCTGTACGTTTAATGTTACAGTATCAGCACTTCTCAGCAGGGTTTTTATAACTTAAATGTTACTGCTCCTCAGCAGGGCTGCTGTAACTTTAATGTTACTGTAACAGTTGATGGAGCAAGGTAAAGAACAAGATTGTGTTCAAACTTGTGAAATTGATTTCCTATAACGTTAAGTCAATTAACAAGCTTGTGGTGAAACTATTAATCAACTTAGTTTAATTAGTTTAATTTAGTTAGTTTAAGAATACATTCATCATTAATTGTGGGAAAAACTAATGTGCTTTATGTTGCATACGCAAAGAAAAATAATAGACTAACTTTGTCTATTGATTCTGAAGATCGACAAGAAAGTCAACATCTGGAAAATGCTAATGAAAATGAAGCACTGAATGAAGAAAATGAAGAGATTGTAATACAAGACTCTAAAGAAGAAAATGATAAAAATCTGCTCGATCAAATAGCAGAAGAGGAAACTGAACAAGAAGTGATTCAAGATCAAGATCAGGAGAGTATTGAAAAGCAGATTGGAAACTTTGGAAGAAGGAACGAAAATTCTGAAACTGGTGGATTGGAAATAATTGAAGAAGAAGAAGAAGAAATTCCAAGTACCAGCTATAAAGATGTTCTTCCTAACAAAGTGAAACTGCCGAGTAAAGAAGTATCTTAATCTGAAGAAGACTCTGACACAATAAAATTGATTATTGATGAATCTGCTGATAACACAGAAAGTGAAACAGATGATAATGGAGATGAATCAAAAGTGAAAAGATCATGGAAAAGAGCTTGGAGAGTGGAATATAATTTAGCGGAACCAAAAAGGAAGCTAACAAGAAAAGGAGATAATTGGCCAAAAGAAACTAAAGGCCTAAAATTTTAATTAGTGGAAAAAGCAAAAGAGCAGGTGAATGAGATCACAAGTCAAAAAGAAGAAGACTTAAATAAGAAAAAACAAGTAGGAAAGAAAATAGAAGTGATAAACATCAGAGCAAAGAGAATAATAAGGCCAAATCAGAAGTACAAGTCACCTGAGTGGACCTACATTATAATTCCACCAGTAGTAGAAGTAAATAGTAGTCAAGAAAATGTCGATGATGCAAGTGATAATGATTGATTTTATTCATTAGGTGACACAAGGTTTAAGAAATTGTGTTAGGAGACACAAGGTCGAAGAAATTGTGTTAGCTGGAAAACACATTGATGTATGACATAAGGTCGAAGAAAAGCTGTTAGAAAATAAAGTTATCTGTTAAAAAAAAAAAGAGGGGAGTATATTTAGTAACTTTCCAATTTTTAAAATTTTTATTTTTATTTTTAGGGCTTTTGTTTGAAGATAAAGATGCCTTATACTAAGAAAAATTCGAGATGCTCAATTATTAAAAGATGTTGCAAATTATCTTCAATATGTGTAATTATGATAATTTTAGTTTGGCTGATTTTAGCTGTCATTTTTCCTTTTGGAATAGATAAAGAAATGTATAAAGATAATATGACTAGTAAAGTTGAAGTTAATCATGAAAAAGATGATAAGATAATAATAAAATTATTGTACATAAACCAGAGATTCATCAAGATAGATCAGTGGGAGATTTTTCTAGCAATACCTTTTCAAGACTTTTATCTGAATATGTTAAGGTGATGGACGCAAAAGATTGCTATATTTGTGTGAAATTACCTACTTCTGTGTATGAAGGTGTTACGTATAATATGCTTCCACTTACTTATGGTATAACCTGTAGTGTAATAGTTAGTTTATTTTATAAAACTGGACGTTTGGAGTATTATTATTCCGATTTTGATGAGATTTTTGCAAATTTAAAAGTTGAAAATAATTTGAATAAAGTGAGACCTGCTAAACAGATGAGGGAATTTTTCCTAATGACTAGTGAACTAACTTATGAGTATGCTTTTAGAAATAATTTAACATGTAAATTGAGAACAGAAGAGAAGACGTTTTTAAATATGGTGGAAGAGAGAAGGGCAATTTACAAGCGAAATGAGATGTTGAAAACTACTAAGTCAAAATTGACAGATTGAAGATGAAAAGCTTAATGGTAGAAATGAAAATGTTGCAATACGTATAGATAAACCTGTTAGTGGAAAATTTTGTATAAGAAGATGATAATACATTATATGATAATTATTTTGTAGGTGCAAGTCAATGTGAAGGTACTTATCGTATAATAGGGGGTTGGGAATTTAAAGGCGGCAAGGAACCAATCTTTCCTGGAATGTATTTTGTTTGTGGGAATAAAGCCTATTACAATCTCCCAGACCACTGGTATGGAACGTGTTATGTAGGTTTAGTCTTTCCAAATTTTTTTCATGTAGATAGAAATGCAAAAGGTTCATTCGAAATTGGGAATCACTTGAATAGATTTAGAAGGGAAAGCTTTACAGAAATTATGGGAGACATATTTGGTGCATTAATACCTATGGTAGGAATAACCCTGAATGCAAATAAAATTAGAAAAATGTCCACAATTGTTGATAGATTGTCAACAGATACTGCAAGTGGATTTCAATTAGTGAACACAGAACTTGATGCCATGAGAACCATGGTAATGCAGAATTGTCTTGCACTAGACATTTTGTTGGCAAAAGAGGGTGGAGTCTGTGGAATTATGCATGTCCAACATTGTTGTACTTACATACCTGACAAAATTCAGAATATAGAGATGTACATAAAGAATATTACTGAAATTCATGAAGAAGTAGAACCTTTAGAAGATGAGAGTTTTTCAGAACGCTTAGGCAAAAGATTTGCAGCAATTAAACACTGGTTTCAAGAGATTGGTAGTTCAATCATAGGTAAAATAGTTTTTCCTTTAATATTCATAGCTATAGTGATACTTTTGTAAAAAATTAGTTGCATGATACACAAGAGAAGAAAATATGTAATAGAAAAGAAAAGAATTTGCAAACTAAGAAAGGAAAAGGAGAAAGAATTAGAATTAGAAGAGTTTCGGAGAACTCAATATGAGAAATGCAGAAAATCAGGTGAATCTAAAGTTTAGAAATACTAATATTAAGAAAGTCCAAAACATGTTCAAGGGTTAAAAATTTATAAAATGTTTGGGTATTGTTTGGTGATTTAGAAATCACCAGATGAGGGAGTTGATGGAGCAAGGTAAAGAACAAGATTTTGTTCAAACTTGTGAAATTGATTTCCTATAACGTTAATTCAATTAACAAGCTTGTGGTGAAATTATTAATCAACTTAGTTTAAGAATACATTCATCATTACATGTGGGAAAAACTAATGTGCTTTATGTTGTATACGCAAAGAAAAATAATAAACTAACCTTGTCTATTGTCTTTGTCAGTATTAAATGCGGCAGTTAAATTAATGGAATGTGCTTTTTTATGTGCTTATGTTATGTCTTTCTGTGATAAAGCTCTCATGGAGTTCCTGCGGTTCGAAAAAGGAGAAGTAATTATAATGCTGCCTATTTGTGCTTCTGCTAGGTAACATAATTAACAGAATTAATTAGTAAAGGGGGAGGGTAACAGAATGGGTCTCAATTCTTTAATTAATTGATGTCTTGTGTTTGTTTAATAATAGTTTCCAAAGTGAGGCCTAAAGATGGTTCAGAAAAATATGGCTGACAGAGCTGCAGACGTGAAAACTTGTCCAGAGTGGAGCATTTGCACATGCGCAGCAGTGAAGATTTTTACTGCATTGTCACTGTGATTTGTAAAGCAGTACTTTGGTCGCGTTGAACGTGCTCATTTATTTATTTAATTTTATTTATTTAAGGTTTTTATAGAGCGCGTATTAACCCTAGAGCATCCCAGCGCTTGAACCTGAATTCAGGAGGGGACAGCAGCGGAAGGGGCTAAGAATCAGGGGAAAATAAGAGTTTTCAGTGCCTTCCTGAACTGAAGGAGGTTAGGTTCAGTTCTTAGTCTCCGGGGGAGACTGTTCCAATGTTTGGCCGTGTGTACCGAGAAGCAGCGTCCTCCAGTCCGAGCTTTTTTTACTCTGGGGACGGTGATGAGGTTCTCTCCGCTTGATCGAAGGGCTCTTGTCGCTATGTAGGGGGTGATGAATTCATTGAAGATGGGTGGACCTTTGTTATGAAGGGTTTTGTGGGCCAGACAGAGGGCTTTGAAAGCAACCCTTTCTCTGACTGGGAGCCAGTGAAGGAGATTCAGAGCTGGCTTTGCCGAGGATCTGGCTGGGGTGTGAGTAAGTAGTCGGGCCGCGGCGTTTTGGATTCTCTGCAGAGTATTGAATGTAGCTTCAGGGGCACCCAGGTAGATTGCATTGCTGTAATCTAGCCTCGCCAGGATGAGGCCCTGGATCAATAGTTTCCGGGAAGTGGCAGGAAGCAGGGGGAAGACCTTCCTGCAAGCCCTGAGGAGACCGAAGCATATTCCTGCCGTCTTTTTGGCCTGAGTTCTAAAGCTGAGATCCTTTTCGAGCCATACGCCCAGGCTCTTAACCTCCTCCTTGGGTGCAGGGGGGTCACCTAGACAGTCGGGCCAGATGTTAGGCGGCAAGGAGGGCCCTTTATGACCGAGCAGCAGGATCTCGGTCTTGGACCCATTCAGTTTCAGCGCTGAGGTGTTCATCCAGCTGTGGATTTCGGTGAGACAGCTGTGAAGGTCGGAGGGGTCTTGGTGGGGGTGTGAGAGGGTCACCACCAGCTGGGTATCGTCGGCGTAATTGATGATCGTTACGCCGAACGGGTTGACCAATTGCTCCAGCGGGGACATGTAAACGTTGAATAACGTAGGGCTAAGAGATGAGCCCTGCGGTACTCCACAGCGGAGAGGGATTGCGGGGGAGTGACTGTCGTTCTCCCAGACTTGAAAGGAGCGACCATCTAGGAAGGACATAAGCCACTTCAAGGCCGTGCCCCTTACTCCAATGTCTCCCAGTCGTTGGATTAAGGTCTGGTGGTTTACAGTGTCGAAGGCCGCACTGAGGTCCAGGAGGATCACTGCCACTGATCCTCCTGTGTCCAGAATGCTTCTGGCCTTCTACACTGCCGCCAGGAGGGCGGTGTCGGTGCCCTGGCCTGGGCGGAAACCTGTCTGGGAGTTCCTGAGTAGGTTGTTACTCTCTAGGAATAGTGATAGTTTTTTATTCACTAGCTTCTCCGTAATTTTACTGTTTCCTGGGAGGAGGGAGATTGGTCTGTGGTTGGCTAGGTCCTGGGGGTCCAGTGAAGGTTTCTTCAAAAGACCTTTGACCACCGCCGCTTTCCAGCTGGGAGGGACTACTCCCTGTGAAAGGGAGGTATTGATGAGGGACGTGAGAGGAGGGATAATATATAGACTTTTTTCAGGAAGCGAAGCGGGGCAGGGTCGCTGGGGGAGCCACTTTTAATTGTGGCCAGCGTGGCGGCTACCTCTTCCGAGGATACTGGGCCGAAGGTGTCGAGAAGGGGTGAGGGGCCAACGGTAGAATGAGTGTGGTAGTGAGGAGAGTTGGAGGGATCTCCGTCCGTGTGGCCGGCGTCGAAGGGGGGTAGGAACGCGAGAATTTTTTGAATTTTCTCGTCGAAGAAAGTGGCCAGTTTAATGCATTTACTTTCCGCTGCTTTGGGGTCCAGAGGTTTCGCGGGGGGGTCTGGAGCATGAAGGAGTTCTTTCAGAATGGCAAAGGTTTCATGGGCCGAGCAGGAGGAGTTTTTAATTCTATCTTTGTAGAAAGCGCTCTTGGTTTTGTGAAGCTCCCGTTTGTAAGTTTTTAAGGAGGCACGAAATATGCCTTTCTTGTCTGCCGTCTTGTCTTTCCTCCATGTGCGTTCATTTCACTTGCATTCCTTCCGTAAGAGATTCAATTCGGGGGTGTACCAGGGGGAGGGGTTGACTCTCTTGGTACGTTTAAGGGTGCTGGATCTCGGGAGGAGGCAATCCAGAGATTGGGTGACCCATGTATTAAATTCAGTGTCGGCAATGATGGTGTCTTGAGAGGGGGGGGGGATATCTTCCCTAAGTTTGGCTGCCCATTCATCTGGGACCAGTTTGTGCCAGCGTCTGATAAGGGTTCTGATTTTGGGAGGTTGGGGTGGGGGGATATTGATGTGCCATTCAAAGGGGACCAGGAAATGGTCGGTCCAGGGGAGAGGGAGGTGAGCGCGGGTGTTCAGGTCTTGAATGTTTGTGAAGATGGGATCAAGTAACTGTCCTTTGTCGTGCGTGGCCTGTGGGTTCTTTAAGCAGAGGCCAGTGGAGGAGATGTCTTGTAAAAGTTCGCCAGCCTGAGTGTAGACTGGGTCCAAAAAATGGAGATTGAGGTCCCCTAGTAAGAGATAATTAGAGGAGGTCGTACACTCGAGGGTGATATGGTCGATGAGTTTGCTAGGGAATTCGGCGAGTTGGCCGGGGGGGCGATATATAAGCAGACCAGACAAAGATGTTTCTGGTGAGATTTGGATGGAGAAGTGGCACCTTTCGCAGTCTTTGATGTTGCCATCAGAGATTCTGCAGGTGAGGGCATCCTTGAATATTATGGCTAGGCCACCTCCTCTACCACGCGGTCTATTCAGAGAGCAGATTTGATAGCCCGGAGGGAGTGCGTTGACAATGTCAGGGCCGGTGTTGGGAGTGAGCCATGTTTCAGTAAGAAACAGAATATCCATAGCGTGGTTTGAGATCAAGAGGTTTATTTCATGGTCGTGTTTGACAAGCGACCTACAGTTAAGTAGGCCTAGTTGAAGGCCACCGGGTTCCGAATCTGTGCCGGGAGGATTGCAGAGACGGCAGCCGGTAAATGGGATATCGCCCAAATGGGTGTAATTGCAAGAGGGATGTTTTTGTGTTTTCAGGGCCAGAAGCCTGTCGCGGGTGTAGGCAGGGCATTTCTTGAGAGAAATGGGCATAGTGTCTGGGCCTGGGACCGTCCGGGCCCGGACGGGCCCAGACGGGCTTGCCTTTGGCGCACCTTCGGCGCACTGACGGCGCGCCCGCTGCGCTTGTCCGCTGCGTGTCCTAGTGCTGCACATGATTTTATACAGGAAGAGGGGCTTTGGAGGCGTGGCCTGATGAAGTGGACGTGGCCTGTGAGCAGGCTCGCTCGCTGATGGCGGTGATGGCGGTTACCTACCCCGTGGCAGCGTTCAGATCGGCTGCACCGGTGTTAAAGCTTCTGGATAAGTGCCCCAACCAGACTAGCAGGTGAGGGAGAAGTGCGCAAATTATTAAAATCAATTTCACACAAACACAAAGTTTTTAAAAGTACAGATTCAAACAGAGCTCCCGGCTGTGCCTCAGGAGTACAGGATCTGGGGAAGACTAAGCGTCGGCGCTTTAAGTAGTCGCAGGGGGCGTGGCCTGGAAGTGGGCATGGCCTGATGAAGTGGGCGTGGCCTGTGAGCAGGCTCGCTCGCTGATGGCGGTGATGGCGGTTACCTACCCCGTGACAGCGTTCAGATCGGCTGCACGGGTGTTAAAGCTTCTGGATAAGTGCCCCAACCAGACTAGCAGGTGAGGGAGAAGTGCGCAAATTATTAAAATCAATTTCACACAAACACAAAGTTTTTAAAAGTACAGATTCATGGAGAGATAGCTCAAGGACAGGAACTTGATGTGTCTGCCAAGGTTAGGAAGTAAATGTTCGAAGCTCAAGAAAAAGTATCATTCTTGAGGAAGCTGAAAGACATGGAAATAAAAGACAATGGGGCTTATATGAAGCCTGGACTTGGTCAAGAGTCGGAGGTGACATAACAATTTTTAATCATGGACTGACACTGGACAGCCAATGAGAAGCTTGGATTTGTCAAAAAGAATGTATAATGTAGACAGTTTAGCGAGAGAGAAAAGGTATAAAGTCTGACACTATGAGCAAGGAAAAACTCTCTTACTTTCTGATTCCTGAGTGCCGTGACATGCTGATGGACCTTTGGCGCATGTAAGGACAGCAGACTTTAAATGATTTTTCCGCTTTTAGGTGAAGAAAGAAATAGTCAGGGAAATAGATTTTAGGGAATGGAAACTGTTATTCTGCTAATACTTCGTTATTCTGAGCTTGCTTTATAATGTCAATTATAAATTCATTTCCTTATTAAAATGCTGCTTTCTTAATTGCTTATGAAATAAAGATTCTAAAACGTTAAATGCTTGTCCTTATGAATTATAAAGTTAATAAAATTAGATTTGAAGAAGACAAGCTGGTCTTGTTTATTCATGGTCTAGTTACCATCAGTTGATTCAATCGCCTTAGTGGTCTGTTTAATAAATAATTAATGTTTAAAACCATGGTAAAGATGATAAACTGCAGTTGTATATAATAGTGTATATAATAAGTGAGTAGATTTATTAATCGTACCACCTGGTTCAGTTGCTCAGAAATTGCCTCATTGGTATTATGGGCCTTTATATGTGTTTTGTGATTAATGGTGAGTATTGAGGTGTTGGGTAGCGTTTATGAGACAGTTTTTCAATTAGAGCGCTCGATCAATTACTTGGTAACAGAGTTACAGTTTCTATGGTAACTAGCATGTTATATGGTAATTACATAGGATTGATGTCTAAAAACATGTTAAGTCTGTTTAGTTGTTATATGTAGTCGAGAGGTTTTTTCCAGCAGTGTGAAAATTCCTGGTTTGTGCCGGCATGAGAAGTGTGACAGGTGAAGTTACACAGTGCATTTGTTCTGTTTCAAAATAGTGGTATCGTCGTATATCACTATTGTTGTGGTCGTACAGCACAAGTTTAGGGATTTAAGGTGTGTAAGGTAGAATGTATAGTGAGGATTGTCTATGAAATTGTAGCTTTCGAGTATAGGGACTTCTGTCCTGTTTTAAAACTCACTGTGAAAAGAGTAGTAGAATTTATCTAAGCTTGAGTGAAAGGTAAGGAAGCGTTGTCTATCTTACTGCCGAGTGAGGATTTCTATTAGGTTGGTTAAAGTCCTACTAAAGATTTATGTATGCATGGTTAGGGATTTTCCTGTATGAATGTGCGTAAATGGAAAGGGGCGACCACTCGGTCCCCCCGAACGTATGGTAGGGTGCCCGGATCCCCCCGGGAAGCCATTTTGGGCGGGGGGCGTGTCTCGGCTGGTATGCCCGAAGCGGCGTAGCCGGGGCGCGCCTTTTCCCGCCCAAGAAGGGTTGTCCTAGACACCTACACCGTTGACCACGCCCCGTAGGCGTATCGGAGGAGGGTACACGCCCTCCCGAAGAGGAATAAAATGAGCAGCAATCCGAAGAAGCATCCTCTTGTTCCTGTGCTTGAAAGCTGCACCCTCTTGTTGCACGTGAGCCCTCGACGGAACAAGGAGCAATTTTGAGAACTTGTAATCTTTTGTGTTTCTCTTTCAGGACTTCGACCCTTAGGGGCCAGGACCGCGTTGAGCAGCAAGGATCGATTATCCGTTAACAATGCCTGGCAGGAAGGCGGGAAAGAAGTCCGGTACTGATCAGATGCTTCGCATGCTGATAAAGGATATGGCGAGTATGAAAAAGCAGATGGCGGCGATGAATAATACGGGTAAACCGAAGAAGGTGATAGGCCCGGCCT
Source organism: Lissotriton vulgaris (assembly GCF_964263255.1). NCBI lineage: Eukaryota > Metazoa > Chordata > Amphibia > Caudata > Salamandridae > Lissotriton > Lissotriton vulgaris. The sequence goes on from NC_141695.1 coordinate 1,721,141,870, forward strand.
TGCCGGGAGTTGTCCCCACGGGGAGGGGTAAAAGGGTCAGGAATAGGACGGCTGGGGAGGAGGTCCCGGTTCCCGAGTTGCCCCCGGCAAGCCCGGTCATCCCAGTCGAGGCCCCGGTACCGATCATAGACGCGGGTCAACCGATTCCGGTTGTTGTTACGCCCGCCAGCGAGGAGGACATGCCTCCCGAATTAGCCGCCCAGTTAGCCGCATGGCTTGGCAGAAAGACAGGGGGTGCTACGGCGCCGGGGGACACGGCCGAAGAGGCCAAGTTACTAATGCAGCAGTTGCGGCAGTCACGCAATGCCGCGAAGGCGAATCTCCCTCTTGTCCCCCCACAGGTGACTTCGGAAGGACCGGCAGCTGGTGTCGAAAAAACGGCGGGAACAGAAAAAGAGCCGGTTAAGCAAGCATTGCCGATGGCAAGGGAGGGGTCTTTACCCTCAAGAAGGGAAAAGGTGGTCCAGCATATACCATTGGCCACTAAAGAATTGATATGGGCTGATAAGTACGTGAATATGTTTTCCCTGCTAACTGACCATCGCGAGATGGAGTATGTTAAGACGCAGAAAGATTTGTGGCACCCGAGTGTATGGCGAGCGAAAATGGCGGGATTCAGGGTTGATGAGACAATCTCTAATTGGGCCAAGGCCTTTGCAATGTTTTCAGCAATTATTGGGGAACGTAAGCCCGAGGTTTTGACCGAATTGTCTTGCTATCAGGCACGAATAATGGATTTTTATGAGACATATGAGGGCGATGAATGGATGGGTTACGATATGAAATTTCGTAAGGCCAAGGAGTACGATTCATCTCTGACGTGGGATTGTCTCGACTCGATCTCTTGGCAGAAGCAGCTGCTGCCGGGCGCGACAAAGTCGTCCTCGCTCGGCAGGAATGGGTCGGGGTCTTCCCGCCATCAGCCTGTGGCGCCCTTTCGAGCGGGCCCTGCTGGCGACCAACAACCACGTAATAGTGGGAATGGGGGTAAGAAAGGGGTCTGTTGGAATTTTAACAGGGGCAAGTGCACAAGGCCACAAGGGACATGTAAGTTCAGACATGAGTGTGCAGGTTGCGGAAATTCGTCACACCCCGAGAGTTCGTGCAGAGCCAAGAATGGTGATACGGGGGATGGAGGGGGGGCCAAACAGGTCTGAGGGTTATCATCGTATACCGCTACCTACCCCCGTAGATATCATGGCAATGATCCCCTGGCTAAACGAATACCCTGATCATGTCTCCGCTGGGGTGTTGAGGAACGGCTTCTTATATGGTTTCCACATCCCGGCGGGGGACTTTCGAGGGGAATCACTTTGTAGAAACCAACTGTCGGCACAGCATAATCCAATGGTGGTTGAGAGGAAGATTGCAAAAGAGGTTGCCCTTGGCCGGGTTGCTGGCCATTTAGACACCCGCCAGTAGCTAATTTCATCTGTTCCCCGTTGGGAGTAGTCCCCAAGAAGGACCCGGGGGAATTTAGGCTGATCCATAACTTGTCAGCTCCGAGGGGTCTTTCGGTAAACGATGCGATTGACCCGGGAGTGTGTTCGGTGCGGTACGCATCTTTCGATGATGCCGTCGCCATGTTGAATCGCCTGGGGCCCGGAGCACTGATGGCGAAGTCAGATATCGAGTCAGCGTTCCGGTTGCTCCCGGTACACCCATGTGATCAGCGTCTGTTAGGCTTTGTGTTCACAGGAAATTTCTACATGGACAAATGTATGCCGATGGGTTGTTCCATCTCTTGTGCTGATTTTGAGAAATTCAGTTGTTTTTTGCAATGGGCGTTCACCAAAGCCACTGGCCATACCCAGGTTATGCATTACCTAGATGACTTTTTGTTCTTGGGGGCAGCCGGCGACACACAATGTGCGCAGGCGGTACAGGAATTTTGCACTCTCATGAAGAGGTTCGGGGTGCCGTTGGCACCTGGTAAGACGGTTGGACCATCTACTTCACTCGAGTTTCTGGGAATTGAGCTCGATTCGGTGGAGGGATGTTTCCGTTTGCCTGTGGGGAAAGTAGCAAAGTTCAGGGCTTCCTTGGAGTTGTGCATTGGCAAAGAAAAAGTCACGCTCCATCAGTTACAACAAGCAGTGGGTCAGCTTAACTTTGCCCTCAGAGTGATACCAATGGCCCGCCCCTTTTCCCGCTCTATTGCGCAAGCCATGGTTGGTCTCAAAGAAGGACACCATCGCACGAGACTGTCTGCAGAGGTTCGCCAGGACATGCGCATTTGGTTGGCATTTCTGGCGGATTTCAACGGTCGAGTGGTGTGGAACAAACCGCCAGCATCCTCGGGCGAGCTGGGTTTGTGGACCGACTCGGCGGGGAGCGTGGGATTCGGCGCCATCTTTGGTAATCGATGGTCGGCGCAGACTTGGCTGACGTGGTGGCACAACAGCGGTCTCACAGGTAACATTGGGTTTCTCGAGTTGTTCTCCATTTTGGTGGCTCTGATGGCATGGCCGGATGAGTTCAGAGATCGCTCTGTGGTGTTTTGGTCCGACAATATGACTGTTGTTGAATGTATAAATAATCAGGCAGCACGCTGCAAGTTGATATTGAGATTGCTGAAAGAAATTGTACTACTTTGCATGAAACTGAACGTACAATTCAGGGCGAAGCATGTGCCAGGTGTACTGAACCAGGCGGCTGATGCACTCTCTCGTTCACACATGCAGGCTTTCAGGGGTTATCTACCTTCCGCGGACCTAGCGGCGGCACCATTTCCCGAAGCACTTTGGCTACTCGGTGCCCCGGATTACAAGACCTCGTGGCAGCAAGCCTAGCCCCCAGGACAAGGAAGGCATACGAAGGAGCGTTTCGTTCCTATTGTGCATTTTTGGGTCCGGCAGGGGGGGTCAATTGGGGTCAGGAGGAGTATGTCCTGAAGTTTCTTGTAGCACTACACGGTGCAGGCCGATCAGCGGCAACGGCCAATAGGCACCGGGCCGCCATTTCATTCATGGCACAGGCACATGGCATCAAGGACCCCACATCGTCCTTTTTGGTAAGGAAGGCCCTGCGTGGTTGGCAACGCCTTGAGGGTCGTAGAATAGACGAAAGGCGCCCGATTGGGTTGGAAAGGTTGTCCTTGCTGATGTCGGTACTCCCCGCGACATGTTCCTCCCAGTTCGAGGCAGTGCTGTTCCGGGCCGCTTTCGCATTAGCATTCCATGGGGCTATGCGGGTGAGCGAGCTGGTAGCCAGAAATAAGAAAGATGTAGAGATAGGTCTGTGTCGGGATCACATTCTGATCAAGGGTGATTCAATGGTGGTCACAATAGCCAGGTCCAAGACCGACCAGGGTGCTATGGGAGACAGTATTGTTGTACAGCGCATGCGAGGGTCCCCCATGTGCCCGGTGAAGTGCGTTGAGGAATATTTGGCGCGAAGGGCGGATGCATGGGGGGGGGAGCTTGCTGAGACACATCGACGCCACCCCACTGACAAGGTTTCAGTTTCAGCGGGTGCTAACGATGGCAATCGCAGCAGCGGGCTTGGAACCGGGCGATTTCGGGACCCATTTCTTTAGGATAGGGGCTGCTACAGAGGCTACAGCCAGGGGTCAGAGTGTTGAGAAGGTGAAACAACTGGGAGGATGGTCCTCGAACTGTTATAAAAGGTATGTGCGGTTTCACATGTTGTGAAGCCAATGTCATGCACTCACGCTTCTTGTCTTCTGTTTGGTTTACAGTTTCGCGAACATGCTATGCGGGGCGGACTGTGCAGTTGACCCAGCACCTGGGGTCCAGCGGTCAGAGATCACCGGCTGAGGACAGAGTGGTGTGGGTCGTGGGCCACTCATACGTGAGGCGGGCCAGGGACGTATTCAAAGCAGGTGACATGATTCACGCAGCTGGGGAATACGGGTACAGGGTGACCTTCCACGGAAGGGGCGGGCTCTGTATTGACCAGTTTCAATGTTTTGTCGAGGAACTGTTAGGGCGGACAAGGTCACCGCCGTCTGTAGTCATAGTACACTTGGGAGGTAATGACTTGGTGACACTCGGTCGGCGAGTACTACTCGAGCGAGTTCTATCTACAGTTAGCTGGCTGGCAAGAAGGATCCTGGGGTGCACGATAGCATGGTCCCACATGATTCCCAGAAAGGTGTGGCGGGGGGGCCTCTCTGTGTCAGCACTGAACCATTCGGTAAAAAAGGTCAATAACAAACTTGGTAGGTTGTTTCGCTCGGCGCAGTTGCAGTGTATCCCGCATGGATGTATTCGGGGGGATCACATGTATCTCGAGGATGGGGTCCATTTGTCCCGGGAGGGGAATGTCTTACTCATAGGAGACTTCATAGCATGGTTAAGGGGTTTATAAAAGCATGACCTTTAATAGGAGTTTGTGGGGGGGCCGGATAGCCGGTCAACTATCCGGCCTGTGGCGGTAAGGTCATGATCGGTGAGCAGTAATTTCAAGGTCCCTAAAGGGGGGGCGCCACCCATTACGGATGGGAGCACCCGGGGGAGGCGGCCATTGGCCCCTCACACGGGGAGGCGGCACACACTAAGTATGGGGTCGCCGAAGGGAAGGCGGTCAAAGGCCCCTTCCAGGGGAGGAGGCGGCTAGATGCCCCTCCTATGAATTTCCCGGGGCCCGGATATCCGCGACGGCGGATGTGGTAAACAGTGTGGGGTGGGAGGGGGGTCCACGCTACCTTCTAGACACCTCACACGAGTCCTCGGACGACCATTAAGATGGCGTTGAGTAAATAGGGGGCCCCCGCAAAGACAAGGGAAATTGGAGTTGGCACAGAGGTACAGTCCTCTGCGCGCCCGCCCTCACACCGTGAGGGGGGAGTTCTGGTAGTAGGGATCTGACACCGGTTGCGACCTTGCCGTTGGCCCGTAATGCTAGGATGTACAATTTTAATTTAGAAAGTATGCATTTGCAGGATGTTAGACTCGGCTAGGAAAACCTTTGTACTAGAGATTTGTTAAGGTTAGCCAATGAACGTGTCTTCATCGTAATGTAATAAATAAAAATTGTACATGATATGAAACTTTTATTTTAATGTTTTAATTTTGTTTCATATTTTAATAAATACGGCCGGGAGGGTAACTCCCTCCCGCCTTCCAAAAGTTCAGAACTGTGTCCGTCTTCCCATCCTTGGGGATTGTGTTGGGAGGGGGTGACAGGCATCCCGGCCATATGAATTTGTAATATATGATTGAGTGAAACTCTAAATTGTCTTTAAGGACGTATAAAATATCTCTGTATGTGCATTTAGAGAGAAACAAGTTCGTTATTACATGATAGTAGGGTAAAGTAGCCTTACTTTATCAACAAATTTATATATTCTGTGAAAATAGCGTAGTCTATTTCACGTTAAAAGAATACTTGAATGTTTGGAAAAACTATCACTTTATTTTAGCGAAACAGACAAATGGTTTGTTTTTTGTGGAGTTATGAACTAGATTCAATTGAAAGTTTTGTAAATATGGCGCTGTATAAATTTTTTGTAAAGGAGGGGTCAGTTTAAGGAGTGAGTTGAGAGACGGAGAAGCTGCAGCGGTAGCATACGTCACAAGAGTCGCGCTGTGATTGGTTAACATGCGTCACAGTATTCGCGCAGCTGATTGGCTCATTCTGAAAAACTGTAATTCTATTGGTTGAGCAAAATAGTGATGAAGCTTAATCTGATTGGTTTGTTGGTGAGTTTCGTGCACGGATTGTTGATACGGAATAACAAGGAAGTTGTTACGATCTTTTCCGAAGTAAGGGAAAGGGTTTAAAAATATGGATTACTATTTTATGAAAGAGAAAAAGAAGCTTTCATGGTTTCAGAAATTGAAAAATAAATTTAAACCTGATAAAGAAATTTCAACTCGAGGCAGAAGATTAATTCATAAGTACAAAACACCTGCAGCTTATATGTTGGGTGAATATGATTATCATACTTGTCTTTGGATTGAGAATTGGATGAAGTATACTGAAAATAATGGTGTATTAGCATGGCCGGAAGATGGATCATTTAACATAGCAGTTTTGAAAAATTTAAGAGAAAGAACAATGAAGCTTGTACCAAGGCCTAGACCTACTCAATTTGAAGCTTTAGTTGATTGGGAAGACGAAATGCATGAATTAGAACGGGAGAGCAGAGGAATATCAAGGGGAACAGGATTAGGTCTTGATAGGGAAACTCATCAGGATAGAATGCGTGGATGGAGAAGCGCAGACATGTGTGATGGTTTGTATCCAGTGAGATTAATTGATGAAGTAATTGGACGAAAGAGTACCCAAATGAAAAATAGAATTAGTGAAGAAAGTGATTCAGAGGATGCGGTATTAGAAGAAATGTATACTAAAAAACCGCCACCTTATCAACCAGTTTGTTCATGGACTTCTCCAAGTGCCCCACAAAGAGAAATTATTGATGAGACATCCCCTGAAACAAACCCGAATGTTAGAAAAACACCTGAAAGAGTAGAAACAGGACATAGTTCAAATATATCAGAAGAAAATAGTAATTTTACTGAAACTCCAGTTCAAAGAAATGAAACCCCAAAAAGTGGAATTAGAACAGAAAGGTATGAGGGTTTACCAGATACCTCAGAATATATTCGTTCTGCAAATGAATCAATACAGCAGTTAACAAAAAGCATGGAAGCAGTAACAGTACCTGTAACGATTGGACATGTTCTTCCAGTATTTGATCAAAAAGAAATTAGACATTCATCTTTAACTGTTCCATTAAATTTAGAAATACAGAAAGTGAGAGAAACATTTTATTCTGACTTGTCTGAAATACATTGAGAAAAAATGCATTATTAAATCCACAGATGCAGAATGAGATAAATGAGCAACAACAGCTACAGCGACAGGTAGTGATTCAGCAAAGTCAGTTACCACAACCGCCACTTCCAAACTGTGTAAATGTGCAGAGATACTTATTTATTTATTTAAAGGTTTTGTAGAGCGCGTAGTAACCCTAAAGTATCCCAGCGCTAAACCAGAGTCTCCTAGGGTTTCGGCAGTGGAGGGGATTATGGGTGAGGGAAGAGGAAGGTCTTTAGTGATTTCCTGAAATGGAGGAGATTAGGTTCTTTCCTCAGTCTTCGTGGGAGGTTGTTCCAGAGTTTGGCCGTGTGGACTGAGAAGCGGCGGCCACCTGTCCTGGCTTTTTTAACTCTGGGGACTTGGATGAGATTTTCTCCGCTGGATCGGAGGTCCCTTTCCGCTTTGTAGGGGATGATGGATTCCCTGAGAAGCAGGGGGCCATTGTTGTTAAGGGTTTTGTGGGCCAGACAAAGAGCCTTGAAGGCAACCCTTTCTCTGACTGGGAGCCAGTGTAGGGACTTGAGGGCTGGCTTGGCGGACGATCTTGCAGATGTGCCAGTCAGTAGGCGGGCGGCGGCATTTTGAACTTTCTGCAATGAGTTGAGGGTCGCTTCGGGGGCGCCCAGGTAGATTGCATTGCAGTAGTCCAGCCTCGACAGGATGAGGCCCTGGATCAGGAGTTTCTTGGCGTTCGCGGGGAGCAAGGGGAAGATCTTTCTGCAGGCTCTGAGGAGACCGAAGCATGTTCCTGCCGTCTTTTTGGCCTGTGTCCTAAAGCTCAGGTCGTTTTCAAACCACACACCCAGGCTTTTTACCTCGTCCTTGGGAGCGGGGGGGTCACCCAAGCAGCTGGGCCAGAGGTGAGGAGGCAGGGAGGGCCCTTTGTGACCAAGCATGAGTATCTCGGTCTTTGAACCATTTAGCTTCAGTGAGGAGAGGTTCATCCATCGGTGGACTTCGGTGAGACAACTGTGGAGATCAGAGGGGGAGTGATGGGGGTGTGAGAGGGTTACCACCAGCTGGGTGTCGTCGGCGTAGTTGATGATTGAGACGCGAACAGACTGACCCTTTTCTCTAGTGGGGCCATGTATACGTTGAATAACGTAGGGCTCAAGGATGAGCCCTGCGGTACTCCGCAGCGGAGGGGGATGACGGGTGAGTGGCTGTCGTTCTCCCAAACTTGGAAGGAACGGCCTGTTAGAAAGGATTTTAGCCACTTCAAGGCCGTACCCTTTACTCCTATTTCTCCCAGTCGTTGGATTAGGGTAGGATGGTCCACAGTGTCGAAGGCCGCACTGAGGTCCAGGAGGATCACTGCCACTGATCCTCCAGTGTCCAGAATGCTTCTGGCCTTCTCCACTGCTGCCAGGAGGGCGATGTCGGTGCCCTGGCCTGGACGGAACCCTGTCTGGGAGGCCCCTAGTAGGTTGTTGCTCTCCAGGAAGAGTGACAGTTGTTTGTTCACTTACTTCTCTGTGATCTTACTATTTCCCGGGAGAAGGGAGATGGGTCTATAATTGGAGAGGTCCTGTGGGTCTAGGGAGGGTTTTTTTAGTAGGCCTTTGACCGCAGCCGCTTTCCAGCCAGGGGGAACTGTACCCTCCGAAAGTGAGGAGTTTATCAGTGCCGTGAGGGGGGGGGGGGTGATAGTGCTAGTAACTTTTTTCAGGAAGCGGAGGGGTGCGGGGTCGAGTGGGGACCCACTTTTGATTGAGGCCAGTGTTGCCACAACTTCTTCCGAGGTGACTGGACCAAAGACGTCCAGGGAAGGAGAGGGGCTGTCGGGCGGATGGGAGGGGTGAATGGTCGAAGTGGTGGGATCCCAATCCGTGTGACCCGGATCAGGGGGGGGAATGGCCAGGAGAATTTTTTGTATTTTCTCGTCGAAGAAGGTAGCAAGATTGGTACATTTGCTTTCCGCTTCTTTGGGGTCGAGAGGTTTGAGGGGGGGGGTCAGGGGCATGAAGGAGTTCTTTGAGAACGGCAAAGGTTTCGTGGGCCGAGCAAGCAGCGTTTTTGATTCTGCTCTCGTAGAAAGCGGTTTTGGTGTTGCGAAGCTCCATTTTGTAGGCACTTACTGAAGTGCGAAATGTTTCTTTTTTCTCTCCTGCTTTGTCCTTCCTCCAAAGGTGTTCGTTCCGTTTGCAAGCCTTTTGTAGGAGGTTAAGTTCGGGGGTGTACCAGGGGGATGGGGTGACTCTCTTAGTACGTTTCAGAGAGCTCGTTTTCGGCAGGATGGCATCAAGTGATTGGGTGATCCAGGTATTGAATTCCTTGTCCGCAGCTATGGTGTCTTGAGAGGGGAAGGGAACGTTTTCCCTTAGTCTGGCTGCCCATTCTTCTGGGTCCAGTTTCTGCCATCGTCTAGTGCAGGTTCTGATTTTGGGGGGTTAGGGGGGCGGAATGTTGATGTTCCATACGAAAGGGACCAGATAGTGATCGGTCCAGGGGAGTGGGACGTGATCAAGGATTTTCAGGTCTGGGATGGTTGTGAATATGGGGTCGAGCAGTTGCCCTCTTTCATGCGTGGGCTGTGGGTTTTTTAGTTTAAGGCCGGTGGAGGAGATGTCCTATAGCAGTTCTCTAGCCCGTTTGTCTTCCGGGTCTAGGAAGTGTACATTAATGTCCCCCAGTAGTAGGTAGTTGGCGGAGGACGTACATTTGATGGAGATCTGATCGATGATTTTGCTAGGAAATTCTGCCAGGTGGCCTGGGGGGCGGTATACCAGCGTTCCAGACAGCGAGGTGACTGGAGAGAGTTATATGGCGAAGTGGCAGCTTTCATAACCCATGATGTTGCCGTCAGAAGTCCTGCAGGAAAAAGCGTCCTTGTAAATTATGGCTAATCCACCTCCTCTACCCTCTGGTCTGTTAAGCGAGCATATAAGGTACCCGGGAGGGAGTGCGAGGACTATGTCGGGGCCATTGCTGGGAGTGAGCCAGGTTTCAGTTAGGAACAGGATATCTGTGGCGTGGTTTGTGATTAGATGGTTGATTTCGTGCGCGTGCTACAGTGCAGAAACAGGATTCAGCGGAGGTGAACAGGTAAACAGATCACCGAGAGTGAATGTGTCGAATGTGTCTCAACAATATTGGTTGAAAGAAGATGGGGGGAGTGAATCTGAAGATTACTTCTGACGGTGCCTGAGAGAGGAAGAAGAGTGTGTGCTTGGAGCCACTCTTGCGGTAGATCAATCTGGTCCATTTGAAAATGGTAAAGTGAATGATGTAGAAATGACTTTCCTAGTGGATACAGGTGCTACCCGTTCTACTGTTATATCAGTGGAAATAGAAAACCTTCCTCTCTCTGGAGATAAAATCCAAGTAGTAGGTGTAGCTAATCAGCAAATAAAAACAGATTTAACTGAACCAGTAGAAGTTGAAATAGGTAAATTTAAAGACATGCATAGATTTGTAGTTTGTGATAGTAGTTCTGTAAATCTATTAGGTAGGGATATTCTTTGTAAGATGAACTGTTCAATATATTGTTCACCGGATGGTATAGAGCTTCAAACTCCAGAAGAAGATGAACTTTACAAATTAACAATGTCAATGGTTGAGGCAGAAGAAAGCTAATTATTTCCTGTATTTGGTAAGAATAATCTACCTGAAGAATTAAAAGACACAGTGAATATAAAAATGTGGGATTTCACTGGAGATGAAATGGGCCTGATGAAAAATGTAGATCCAGTACAAATAACAGTAAAACAAGGAGCAGATTATCCAAACCATCCTCAGTATAAAATGAAAGCAGAAGTGATTGAAGTAGTAATTCCTGTAATAGACAAATTCACAAAACAAGGTGTTTTAAAAGAAATCGAGAGTAGCCCATGTAATTCACCAATTATGGGAATCAAAAAGCCAAATGGAACTTTCAGAATTGTCCAGGACCTGAGGAAAGTTAATAAAATTGTTGTCCCATATTGTCCGGTTGTACCAAATCCAGTGGTAATTTTATATCAGATTCCGCATGATGCAGAATGGTATACAGCTAATGATTTATGTAATGCATTCTTTACTGTTCCATTGCATCCAGAAAGTCAACAAATTTTTGCATTCCGGTTCAAAGAACGTATTTTAGCATGGTGTAGAATCCCTCAACGGTACACTGAAAGTCCATCTATTTTTAATCAGTTGCTAAAGAAATCATCGGAAAATCTAGATTTACCTGGAAAATCTACGTTAATGCAGTATATTGATGATCTTCTTGTGGCTGCAAAAACAAGAGATAATTGTGTAACAGATACCATTACTCTTTTAAATCATCTGGCAGACGAGGGACATAAAGTATCTTCTGCGAAATTACAGTTTTGAAAACAAGAAGTGAAATATCTTGGTCATAGAATTGCAAAGGGATTCAGACAAGTGACAACAGAAAGAATAAAAATGATTCAAGCAATGCAACCTCCAAAAACATAGAGACAGGTTAGAATATTTCTAGTAATGGTAGGTTATTGTCGGCAATGGATTAGTGGATTTTCAGTAATTGCAAAACCACTGCAAAGACTGACAAAAGCAGACATAAAAGACCCAATTAGCCTAACAAACACTGAATTAGAAGCATTTGAACAGTTAAAGAAAAGTTTGTGTGAAGCTCCAGCATTGGGAATGCCTGATTATGAAAAAGAATTTGAGCTGTATTGCAGTGAAAGAGAAGGATGTGCATTATCAGTTCTGATTCAAAGACATGGAAGACTGAGAAAAGCCAATAGCATATTTCTCAGCTGTTCTTGATCCTTTTGCAGAAGCATTACCAGATTGTTTAAAAGCAGTAGCTGCAACAAGTGTAAGTTTGGAACAAAGTGAAGGAATCATAATGGGATTTCCTGTAAAAGTATATGTACCATACTCAGTTGAAATTCTTATCACTAGAAGCAAAACACAGCATTTGACAAACAATAGGCTGACAAAATATGAAAAAGTTATACTTGGATCAGACAATGCTTCAATTGCAAGATGTGTGAATTTAATTCCTTCTACATTGCTTCCTGACACATCTGAAACAGAGATCAGAGATGAGATTGATCATGAATGCCTGTATGTATTAGAATATTGCACAAAACCAAGGCAGGACATTAAAGATGTCCCATTATCTGAATCAGAGTATGTTTTGTTTGTTGATGATTCATGCTTAAGAACAGAGGAAGGTGTTCTGAGTGCAGCATATTCAGTGTGCACAGTTGCAGATGTGATTGAAGCTTCCTCTCTTAAAGGAATTCGTTCAGCTCAAGTAGCAGAATTAATTGCTTTGATTCGTGCATGTGAATTGGGAAAAGAGCAAAAGATTACCATAGTGGCTGATAGTCAATATGGTTATGGTGTAGTTCATGACTATGGCCAGCTCTGGTCTCAAAGAGATTACTTAACTTCTGCGGGATCACCAATAAGAAATGCTCAATTGATCAAAAGATTGATTGATGGAATTCAGCTACCAGAAAAAATTGCGGTAGTTAGATGCACAGCACATAAGAAAGGAGAGGATTATATAACAAAAGGAAACTCATATGCTGACACAATAGCAAAATTATGTGCAAAACATAATGTGTCCATTAATCGGAAAAAAGAAAATGAACATGCTTGAATTCACTTATGCTAAATCTGTAGTCGAGACTTGGCAAGGAGTAAAACAGTTGCAAGATGAAGCGAGTGATGAGGAGAAAGACACTTGGTTAAAAGCAGAATGCAGACAAAGAGAAGAAGATGAGGTTTGGGTTTACAAAGATGACAGAGCAGTAATGCCAGACAGTATGATTTCTGACATGGCACACATGTATAATGGCTAGGACATATTGGAAGGGATTCTATGATCAGATTATTCAGGCAAATATGGTACAATCCAAAATTCAGAATAATTGCAGAGTCCCTTTGTCAGAGATGTCTTATCTGCCAACAGATCAATCCAAATAGAAAAACTGTTGTGGGCATGGGAACCATAGGACGGGAGGGTGGTCCATTTACCAGGATACAGCTTGATTTCATTGACATGCCACCTCACAACAAACTCAGATATGTTTTGGTGATAATCTGTTTGTTTTCAAGATGGGTAGAAGCGTTCCCAACATGTCACAATGATTCAGTTACTGTGGCAAAATTGCTTTTGAGAGAAATCATACCAAGGTATGGTTTCCCAGTGACGGGGGAAACAGATCGTGGCACATTTTGAAAACAGATTGCTAAAATTGATTTGTGAAGCATTAGATATAAAACAAAAATTACATTGTGCTTACAGACCAGAAGCATCAGGTGTTGTTGAGCAAGTGAATGGTACAATAAAAAACAGAATAGCAAAAATGTGCTTAGCAACAGGAATGAAGTGGACAGATGCACTTCCACTTGTTTTGATGTCTTTGAGAAGCATTCCAGATAGAAAAACAGGATTAAGTCCCCACAAGATTCTAATGGGCAGGGTCATGAGACAAGCATTTGTTCCAGTTGATAAACTGTTGAGTATTAATGATAGCGTCATTATGGATTCCTGCAAAAATCTATCTGACGTGGTGACTTCTGTGTTCCATCATGTAGGAACTGAAGTATTTTCAAAAGAAAAAGAACAAGCTCATGATCTGTTACCAGGAGACTGGGTAAGGACAAAAGTACATTGAAGAAGAAATTGCCTAGTACCAAGGGGGGCAGAAGGCAAGACAGGTGATATTAGTCACAACAAATGCAGTAAAGTGTAGGGGATTGAAAAAGATGTATTCATGCTAGCCACACCATACGTGTGCCAACACCTGAGAATCCCAACAAAGGTGAGACAACAGCTGATTCAGATTCGGAAGAAGAACCTGAAAGAAATCCAGATTCTGAAGATCGACAAGAAAGTCGACATCTGGAAAATGAAAATGAAAATGAAGAACTGAATGAAGAAAATAAAGAGATTGTAATACAAGACTCTGAAGAAGAAAATGATAAAAATCTGCTAGATCAAATAGCAGAAGAGGAAACTGAACAAGAAGTGATTCAAGATCAAGATCAGGAGAGTATTGAAAAGCAGATTGGAAACTTTGGAAGAAGGAACGAAAATTCTGAAACTGGTGGATTGGAAGTAATTGAAGAAGAAGAAGAAGAAGAAATTCCAAGTACCAGCTATAAAGATGTTGTTCCTAACAAAGTGAAACTGCCGAGTAAAGAAGTATCTGAATCTGAAGAAGACTCTGACACAATAAAATTGATTATTGATGAATCGGCTGATAACACAGAAAGTGAAACAGATGAAAGTGGAGATGAATCAAAAGTGAAAAGATCAAGGAAAAGAGCTTGGAGAGTGGAATATAATTTAGCAGAACCAAAAAGGAAGCTAACAAGAAAAGGAGATAATTGGCCAAAAGAAACTGAAGGCCTAAAAATAGAAGTGATAAACAGCAGAGCAAAGAGAATAATAAGGCCAAATCAGAAGTATAAGTCACCTGGGTGGACCTACATTATAATTCCACCAGTAGTAGAAGTAAATATTAGTCAAGACAAATTCGATGATACAAGTGATAATGATTGATTTTATTCATTAGGTGACACAATGTTTAAAAAATGGTGTTAGGAGACACAAGGTCGAAGAAATTGTGTTAGCTGGAAAACACATTGAAGTATGACATAAGGTCGAAGAAAAGCTGTTAGAAAATAAAGTTATCTGTTAAAAAAAAGAGGGGAGTATATTTAGTAACTTTTACATTTTTAACATTTTTTATTTTTATTTTTAGGGCTTTTGTTTGAAGATAAAGATGCCTTATACTAAGAAAAATTCGAGATGCTTAATTCTTAAAAGATGTTGCAAATTATCTTCAATATGTGTAATTATGATAATTTTAGTTTGGCTGATTTTAGCTGTCATTTTTCCTTTTGTAATAGATAAAGAAATGTATAAAGCTAATATGACCAGTAAAGTTGAAGTTAATCATGAAAAAGATGATAAGATAATAATAAAATTACTGTACATAAACCAGAGATTCATCAAGATAGATCAGTGGGAGTTTTTTCTAGCAATACCTTTTCAAGACTTTTATCTGAATATGTTAAGGTGATGGACGCAAAAGATTGCTATATTTGTGTGAAATTACCTACTTCTGTGTATGAAGGTGTTACGTATAATATGCTTCCACTTACTTATGGTATAACCTGTAGTGTAATAGTTAGTTTATTTTATAAAACTGGACGTTTGGAGTATTATTATTCCGATTTTGATGAGATTTTTGCAAATTTAAAAGTTGAAAATAATTTGAATAAAGTGAGACCTGCTAAACAGATGAAGGAATTTTTCCTAATGACTAGTGAACTAACTTATGAGTATGCTTTTAGAAATAATTTAACATGTAAATTGAGAACAGAAGAGAAGACGTTTTTAAATATGGTGGAAGAGAGAAGGGCAATTTACAAGCGAAATGAGATGTTGAAAACTACTAAGTCAAAATTTTGGCAGATTGAAGATGAAAAGCTTAATGGTAGAAATGAAAATGTTGCAATACATATAGATAAACCTGTTAGTGGAAAATCTTGTATAAGAAGAGATAATACATTATATGATAATTATTTTGTAGATGCAAGTCAATGTGAAGGTACTTATCGTATAATAGGGGGTTGGGGATTTAAAGGAGGCAAGGATCCAATGTTTCCTGGAATTTATTTTGTTTGTGGGAATAAAGCCTATTACAATCTCCCAGACCACTGGTATGGGACGTGTTATGTAGGTTTAGTCTTTTCAAAATGTTTTCATGTAGATAGAAATGCAAAAATTTAATTTGAAATTGGGAATCACTTGAATAGATTTGTTAGACGGACCGGGAGGGTCGGCCGAGGTTACGGGGAGAGGTCTCCAGGGAGAGCCGTCTCCAACGACTGTACAGATAAGTAACTTCCCCCCCACAGACGGACACCACACAAGGTTGAAGGTTAACGAGATTTTATATGCAATTCTTAGGTTACGATGATGGATACAAGGAGGTCTGGACTCAGGGGTCCCCTCGGTTCTAGTCTCTGGTTTAGGAAGGGGGTAGCGGGACAGTCTTAGTTACCAATGAGTACAAAATAGCTCTCAATCCTCGAGCTCGGCGTTCTAGATGATCGGGCCGTGGAGGAGCCAAGCAGGTCCCGAGATGGATGAAGGAAGGACGACGGTCCGCGGCGGAGCCTGCAGGTCCCGGTGGAAGATGACGGTTACAACGGTCCGCGGCCACGCCAGCAGATCCCGACGACGATGAAGGATGAAGGTTACGACGGCTGTGGCAGCGCCAACAGGCAGGACGATGGTGCACAGGACAGAGCTATGGCAGCGCCAGTAGTCCGTCCAGGATGAGTTCCTCTTTACGTCTCTCGACTCCAAGATACAACTGCCTTCCTGCTCTGGAGCTGCCCCAGTTATAGGGCTGGCGTGCTTTGATGTCCGGACCCTCGCACTTGGAGGTCGGGAGGTCCGGGATGGGGGAGTCCAGACACCCAGCAGGGGGGTGGAGCCAGCGCCCGGGGAGGCGATGGGCGAGCGGCACTTGGTGGGGGAGAGCCATCGGCACCTCTTTCTCCCATTGACTTGTCAAGTAGCCCGCTCACCTCCTGGGTGGAGGGTGGTGCCGGAATGTCTGAGGCCGGGCCAGGCCCAGGGTTGAGGTCGATCGGGGGCCAGGCGGCCTCGTGGTGGAGTGTCCAAGATGGCGCCCCAGGCTGGGCGCGTGGGCCGGCAGTGGATCGGACCCACGAGGTCGGCAGGCTCGAGGGCAGGGGTCCCTGAGGGGACGGAGGACTTGCAATGGTGGTGTGTGGTACTTGCGGGACTGGGCCCAGGCCCGGTTGGGCCGGGGGAGAGCGGCCCTTCATGTGGCCTGTCCAACATGCGTCCCCCCCAGCTGAAGGCGGGGAGAGTTACCCATCCTCTTGGGGACTCTCCTCGTCGAGGCGGAAAAACCGGGACAGGCCATCCGCGTTGGCGTGATCTGGCCCAGGCCGGTGTTCGACTGTGAAGTCCATACCTTGCAAGGAGATGGACCAGCGTAGCAACTTTGGGTTCTCCCCCCGCATATGCATCAGCCATTGCAGGGGACGGTGGTCGGTCTGCACCCGAAAGTGGGTGCCGAAAAGGCAGGGCCGGAGCTTCTTGAGGGCCCATACCACAGCGAAGGCTTCCCTCTCTATGGTGCTCCAGCGTTGCTCCCGTGGTAGGAGTCTCCGGCTGATGAAGGCCACCGGTTGATCAAGGCCTTCGGTGTTCACTTGAGACAGGACTGCCCCAATGCCCTGGTCGGAGGCGTCCGTCTGGACGATGAACTCCCGGCTGTAGTCTGGGGCCTGGAGCACAGGGGCGGAACACATGGCGGCCTTTAATTGTTCAAATGCATTTTGACACTCTGGGGTCCAGGTGACTTTCTTGGGTTGGTTCTTTGACGTGAGTTCTGTGAGGGGCCCCACTATGGTACCATAGTCTTTTACGAACCTTCGGTAGTAGCCCGTGAGGCCCAGGAAGGCTCGTACCTCGGTTTGGGTGATGGGGGGCTGCCAGGCCTGGATGGCGGCAATTTTCAGCTGTAGCGGGGCCACTAGGCCGCTTCCCACCTGGTGTCCGAGGTAGGTTACAGACCCTTGCCCAATTTGACACTTGCTGGCCTTGATCGTGAGGCCAGCTCGCTGAAGGGCTTGCAGCACTGCTCGGAGGTGGTGGAGGTGCTCGGTCCAATGGTGGCTGTATACAGCGATGTCGTCTAGGTAGGCGGCGCTGAATCCTTCGAGCCCCGCTAGGACCTGGTTGACGAGCCGTTGGAATGTTGCTGGGGCATTCTTCATGCCGAAGGGCATGACCGTGAAATGGTAATGGCCATCGGGGGTGGAGAAGGCAGAACGTTCTTGCGCCCGGGGTGTGAGGCCGATCTGCCAATAGCCTGCTGTCAGGTCGAAGATGCTGAGGTAGCGGGCAGCTCCCATTCGGTCGACTAGTTCATCTGCCCGGGGGATGGGGTGCGCGTCTGTTCTGGTGACCGCATTCAAGCCCCGGTAGTCGACGCAGAACCGGAGTTCTGGTGTGGTGCCGGGGGCAGCTGCTTTGGGGACCAGTACAACAGGGCTGGCCCAGGGACTGTCTGAGGGCTCGATGACCCCGATCGTGAGCATCTTGGCTATTTCTTCCTGGATGCAGGCCCGTACCCGGTCTGGCACGCGGTAGGCCCGGTGGCGGATAGGGGGGCTGTCCCCGGTATCCACATCGTGCACACACCAGGAAGTGACACCCGGGGTGAGGGAGAACAGGCTGGCGAACTGTGATAGGAGAGCTTGACACTCCTGGCGTTGTTCTCTGGTGAGGGCCTCTGAGAGCCGGACCCCATCCACGGATCCGTCTTGCTCTTGAGTCCGTAGGAGGTCAGGGAGAGGCTCGGAGTCTTCTTCAACCCCAGTGTCTGTGGCCATCAGGAGGCTGAGCTCTGTTCGCACAAAGTGGGGCTTTAGTCTGTTAGCGTGGAGGACCCGGAGAGGGTTCCGGGAGGATTCCATGTCGATGAGATAAGTGGCAGGACCCTTGCGCTCTATTACTTTGAAGGGCCCCGTCCATTTGTCTTGCAGGGCGCATGGCTCAGTGGGGGACATCACCCATACCTGTTGGCCAGGTTCGAATTCAATGGATGAGGCATTCTGGTCATACCATTTTTTCATGTCCTCTTGACTGGCCTCTAGGTTGGCCTTCGCTAGTTCTCTGAACCGCCGGGTCTGGTTGCGGAGGGTGAGGAGGTACCGGAAGACATCTGGAGGGTTCTTTAGCGGAGGCATCTCCCAGCCTTCTTTGACGAGACTGAGCGGCCCTCGCACTGGGTGTCCATATAGCAGTTCAAATGGGCTGAAGCCCAGGGATTTCTGGGGGACTTCTCGATACGCGAAGAGGAGGCACGGCAGCAGCACATCCCACTGGCGACGGAGGGGCTCTTCCAACCCCCCGATCATTCCCTTTAGTGTGCGGTTGAACCGCTCAACGAGTCCGTTCCCTTGAGGGTGATAGGGGGTTGTGAATCTGTAGGTGACCCCGCACTGTTGCCAGAGGGACTTCATGTATTTGGAAATAAAGTTCGTGCCTCTGTCGCTGACGACTTCTCGGGGGAAACCCACACGGGAGAAGATCCCCATCAGGGCCCGGCCGACCACCGGGGCTGTCACAGTTCGCAGAGGAACAGCCTCAGGGTAGCGGGTGGCGTGGTCCACTAGCACCAGGATGAATCGATGGCCTTGTTTTGTGCGTGGGTCCAAGGGCCCCACAATGTCTATGCCGACTCTCTCAAACGGGGTAGTGACCACGGGAAAAGGTTGCAGGGGAGCCTTTAGTTTGCGGCCGCTCTTCCCACTGGCTTGGCACGTGGGGCAAGATCGGCAATGCTGGTGCACATCGTTTCTCATTTTGGGCCAGAAGAAGTGGGTCACTAGGCGACTGTAAGTTTTATCTTGTCCCAGATGTCCTGCCAGGGGGACATCGTGGGCCAGGTTTAACAGGAAGTCTCTGAAACGGAGGGGTACCACTAGTACTCGGTTGCTCCCCAGCTCGGCGATTCTTTGCTCGCTGTACAGCAGA
Organism: Lissotriton vulgaris; assembly: GCF_964263255.1. NCBI lineage: Eukaryota > Metazoa > Chordata > Amphibia > Caudata > Salamandridae > Lissotriton > Lissotriton vulgaris. The sequence goes on from NC_141695.1 coordinate 1,721,161,185, forward strand.
TCATTGTCCCAGTAGACCCAATGAGTTCCGGGGGTATCCCCTGCGCTTTGGGCGAGCGCTTGCTGGCGGAGTCCCTCGAGGGAGGGACAGGTCTTCTGTTCTTTGCGAAATTGTTCTTGCGTGGGCCCCCCTTCTTGAGGCCACTGGTCGAGGTTAGCGAGGTCGGTAGGTTGAGCTGGTTCGGCGGGAATGTTACGGTCGGTGTTTTCGGCCGGGGCGACCGGAGGCGGTGGCGCCGGCCATTCGGGTTCTTCTGGCTGGTGGTTGGCACGGGCGGCCATGGAACGGGTGGTGACGCACGCCCAGTCTGGGACGCCCAACATCCCCAGGTGTTCCTTTCGCTCCACGGCGGCCCACGGAGAGCTTTCCAGGTCATTGCCCAGGAGGCAGTCTACGGGGGCATCGTCTCGGACCGTTACTTTCAACATGCCGGAGACCCCCCCCATTCGAAGGGGACGCAGGCCATCCGACACAGGCTCTCCGAGTTATCGGCTGATCGTACAGGGCAGAGAATGTTCGGTAGATACTGTTCTGGGGTCACCAGGTGACAGCGGACGGCTGTTACACTGGCCCCGGTGTCACGGAGGGCTTCGGCCTGGTGTCCATTGATGCTCACCCATTGGCTGTACTTCTGGGTGTTAGCGGGTAGGGGGACCCGCGGGACCATGTCTTTCCCCCCTAAGCAGGCTAGAGTCATGGCGGCTGGCTCCCACTCTTGATGCTCTTGTTCGTACTCTTCCTGTTCCTCGGAGATCTGTTCTTCCCCTAGGGCTGCAGCGGCCACTTGGCGGGGTCTTGGGCTCTGGTACTGCGGGCAGTTTGGGTCGTTCGCATAGTGGCCGACTCGTTGACATCGGTGACACGTGACATTGGCTCTGTACCCCGGTCGCGCTGGGGTGCTGCCCCGGTTGGCCGGGGGGGTGGTGTTGGTAGCGGGGGCGACCGGGGCGTTGTCTCTTCCTCGCCCTTGGCCCCCTCCTCCTCCTCTGGGTCGGTGCTGACCATTGTTGTTCCGGTTCTGTTCGTAGGACCCATTCCGGCCCACTCTGGTGATCTCCCACCGGTCAGCTTCGGCTGCGAGCTGCCGGGGATCCGTTAACTTGCTGTCGAGGAGGTGTTGTCGGAGTTCAATGAAGCAATTGTTCGACGGATGCTCCCATACCATCAGGTTAAATAGTTGCTCGTAGGTCGTGACGTTGCTTCCTCGGATCCAGCCCTCGAAGGCTCGGCTAAAGTATGTTACATAGTCCACCCAAGTTGTACCCGGGATGCGGGTGCAGTCTCGGAACCTCTGACGGTACATCTCGGGTGTGAGACCATAGCGGGTGAGGAGGGCCGCTTTCATATGGTCGTAGGAGGTCATCTGGTGGTCCGGGAGCTGTAGTAGGGTGTCGCGGCCCTCATTGAGGAATCTTCCCCAGAGACCGGCTCCCCAGTCGCTTCTATCGATCCGGTGTGCCGTCATAGCGATTTCATAGGCTTTAAACCATTGCTGGATGTCGTCCTCTCTGAAGTATTCTCGGACAACATCCTTGGGGATGTGTACTTTTTTGTCTGTGGCCCCTGGGGTGGGGGGTCGCTCGGGCACCCCTGCTTCTTTATTCTGCTTGCGTAGGTTGATCTCGGCTAGGTTTCGTTCGTGTTCGTACGCTAGTTTTTTTTCCTCGAGCTCCCTTTGTCTCTGTTTCTCCTCTCTTTCTTCTCGGAGACGCAGGTGCTCTAAGTTGATTTTTTGTTCGGCCAACTTAAGTTCAACGTCCATTTTAAGTCGGGCCATTTCTAGTTCGTGTAGTCGGGTCCTTTCCCTTTCCTGGATCTCGCCTTGCGAGAGACCCGTTCTTTGCCCTTCCGGGGCCGTGGTCGTTTTTTCTACGGTGCTTTGATCAGGGGTTCCGGCAGCCCCGGTTTCTGCCCAAGATTCTAGGGCATGCTTAAAATCGTCCTTGGTACTCAGTCCGGTGGTAGCGATACCCAGTTCGATGCAGAATTGTTTAAGTTCACGATGGTTGTACTCCTCCAATTTCTCCATTTGGAATTTCTCGGTTGATCCGCTCTCTTTCGTGGTCATTGTGACTTCGTCGTGGGGTGAGCTACTCTCTGTACGTTTATGCGGTGATTCGGATCGCGCCGCTGGCCACCAATGTTAGACGGACCGGGAGGGTCGGCCGAGGTTACGGGGAGAGGTCTCCAGGGAGAGCCGTCTCCAACGACTGTACAGATAAGTAACTTCCCCCCCACAGACGGACACCACACAAGGTTGAAGGTTAACGAGATTTTATATGCAATTCTTAGGTTACGATGATGGATACAAGGAGGTCTGGACTCAGGGGTCCCCTCGGTTCTAGTCTCTGGTTTAGGAAGGGGGTAGCGGGACAGTCTTAGTTACCAATGAGTACAAAATAGCTCTCAATCCTCGAGCTCGGCGTTCTAGATGATCGGGCCGTGGAGGAGCCAAGCAGGTCCCGAGATGGATGAAGGAAGGACGACGGTCCGCGGCGGAGCCTGCAGGTCCCGGTGGAAGATGACGGTTACAACGGTCCGCGGCCACGCCAGCAGATCCCGACGACGATGAAGGATGAAGGTTACGACGGCTGTGGCAGCGCCAACAGGCAGGACGATGGTGCACAGGACAGAGCTATGGCAGCGCCAGTAGTCCGTCCAGGATGAGTTCCTCTTTACGTCTCTCGACTCCAAGATACAACTGCCTTCCTGCTCTGGAGCTGCCCCAGTTATAGGGCTGGCGTGCTTTGATGTCCGGACCCTCGCACTTGGAGGTCGGGAGGTCCGGGATGGGGGAGTCCAGACACCCAGCAGGGGGGTGGAGCCAGCGCCCGGGGAGGCGATGGGCGAGCGGCACTTGGTGGGGGAGAGCCATCGGCACCTCTTTCTCCCATTGACTTGTCAAGTAGCCCGCTCACCTCCTGGGTGGAGGGTGGTGCCGGAATGTCTGAGGCCGGGCCAGGCCCAGGGTTGAGGTCGATCGGGGGCCAGGCGGCCTCGTGGTGGAGTGTCCAAGATGGCGCCCCAGGCTGGGCGCGTGGGCCGGCAGTGGATCGGACCCACGAGGTCGGCAGGCTCGAGGGCAGGGGTCCCTGAGGGGACGGAGGACTTGCAATGGTGGTGTGTGGTACTTGCGGGACTGGGCCCAGGCCCGGTTGGGCCGGGGGAGAGCGGCCCTTCATGTGGCCTGTCCAACAAGATTTAGAAGGGAAAGCTTTACAGAAATTATGGGAGACATATTTGGTGCATTAATACCTATGGTAGGAATAACCCTGAATGCAAATAAAATTAGAAAAATGTCCACAATTGTTGATAGATTGTCAACAGATACTGCAAGTGGATTTCAATTAGTGAACACAGAACTTGTTGCATGAGAACCATGGTAATGCAGAATCGTCTTGCACTAGACATTTTGTTGGCAAAAGAGGGTGGAGTCTGTGGAATTTTGCATGTCCAACATTGTTGCACTTACATACCTGACAAAAGTCAGAATATAGAGATGTACATAAAGAATATTACTGAAATTCATGAAGAAGTAGAACCTTTAGAAGATGATAGTTTTTCAGAACGCTTAGGCAAAAGAGTTGCAGCAATTAAACACTGGTTTCAAGAGATTGGTAGATCAATCATAGGTAAAATAGTTTTTCCTTTATTATTCATAGCTATAGTGATACTTTTGTTAAAAATTAGTTGCATGATACACAAGAGAAGAAAATATGTAATAGAAAAGAAAAGAATTTGCAAACTAAGAAAGGAAAAGGAGAAAAAAATAGAATTAGAAGAGTTTCGGAGAACTCAATATGAGAAATGCAGAAAATCAGGTGAATCTAAAGTTTAGAAATACTAATATTAAGAAAGTCCAAAACATGTTCAAGGGTTAAACATTTATAAAATTTTTGGGTATTGTTTGGTGATTTAGAAATCATCAGATGAGGGAGTTGATGGAGCAAGGTAAAGAACAAGATTTTGTTCAAACTTGTGAAATTGATTTCCTATAACGTTAATTCAATTAACAAGCTTGTGGTGAAATTAATAATCAACTTAGTTTAAGAATACATTCATTATTACATGTGGGAAAAACTCACGTGCTTTATGTTGCATACGCAAAGAAAAATAATAAACTAACTTTGTCTATTGTCTTTGTCAGTATTAAATGCGACAGTTAAATTAATGGAATGTGCTTATTTTATGTGCTTATGTTATGTCTTTCTGTGATAAAGAGCTCATGGAGTTCCTGCGGTTCGAAAAAGGAGAAGTAATTATAATGCTGCCTATTTGTGCTTCTGCTAGGTAACATAATTAACAGGATTAATTAGTAAAGGGGGAGGGTAACAGAATGGGTCTCAATTCTTTAATTAATTGATGTCTTGTGTTTGTTTAATAATAGTTTCCAAAGTGAGGCCTAAAGATGGTTCAGAAAAATATGGCTGACAGAGCTGTAGACGTGAAACCTTGTCCAGAGTGGAGCATTTGCACATGCGCAACAGTGAAGATTTTTACTGCATTGTCACTGTGAATTGTAAAGCAGTACTTTGGTCGCGTTGAACGTGCTCGTGGAGAGATAGCTCAAGGACAGGAACTTGATGTGTCCGCCAAGGTTAGGAAGTAAATGTTCGAAGCTCAAGAAAAAGTATCATTCTTGAGGAAGCTGAAAGACATGGAAATAAAAGACAATGGGGCTTATATGAAGCCTGGACTTGGTCAAGAGTCGGAGGTGACATACCAATTTTTAATCATGGACAGACACTGGACAGCCAATGAGAAGCTTGGATTTGTCAAAAAGAATGTATAATGTAGAAGGTTTAGCTAGAGAGAAAGGGTATAAAGTCTGACACTATGAGCAAGGAAAAACTCTCTTACTTTCTGATTCCTGAGTGTCGTGACATGCTGATGGACCTTTGGCGCATGTAAGGACAGCAGACTTTAAATGATTTTTCCCCTTTTAGGTGAAGAAAGAAATAGGGCCTTCATATGTGTTTTGTGATTAATGGTGAGTATTGAGGTGTTAGGTAGCATTTATGAGACAGTTTTTCAATCGGAGCGCTGGATCACAGTCATTCTTAGCAGGGTTGCTATAACTTTAATATGATAGTTCCAGCACTTCTCAGCAGTGCTACTATAACTTTAATGTTACAATATCAGCACTTCTCAGGAGGGCTACTGTAACTCTAATGTTACGGTATCAGCACTTCTCAGCAGGTCTGTTATAACTTAAATGTTATTGCTTCTCAGCAGGGTTGCTAGAACTTTAATATTACAGTATCAGCACTTTTCAGCAGGGCTGCTATGACTTTAATGTTACAGTAACAGTCCAGTGGCGTAACGAAACTTGAGGGGGTCCCTTTGCAAACTACATGGAGGGGGCCCCCCTCCCATCCTCCGTGCCAGTCTTGAGCTCTCAGGCCAGCGACCCGCCATACTGCAGCGGAAGCAGGACTATTGTTACGCCACTGTCACCAATTTAGCCGTTACAAGTATCACTGGATGGTGGAGTTAAAGGTTGGGCTTAGTCTGCCGGGAGGCTATCATAGGTGGTGGTCCATTCATTACAGGGTCCCTGCCATCAGTAGGCCGGGGAAGTTTGCCCAATTTTAGTTGGGTTTCCTGATGCATACTCCTTGTCATGACATACAACATCGGGCCCACTCATCGTTCAGTTTTGCCAAAAGTGCATCCACTGCTCCTTCTCGTTTCCGTTTTAAAACATTAGACAATGCGACAATGCAATATTTTTAAAAGCAGATGTAACTACAAAGAACACATTTTGATAATACATTTTTATTAGTAGACAATAGCAATCGTCGGAGGCATTGCATAGCTTCATACACACTTTGACCCCAATTTCATCACAGTCTCTCGCTCTCTCTCTCTCAGTCTCTCTCTTTCAGTCAGTCAGTCTCTCTCTCTCAGTCAGTCAGTCTATCTCTCTGTCATTCAGTCTCTCTCAGTCAGTCAGTCTGTCAGTCAGTCAGTCTCTCTCTCTCTCTTTCAGTCAGTCGGCCTCTCTCTCTGTCAGTCTCTCTATCTCTCTCTTTCTGTCAGTCTGTCAGTCAGTCAGTCTCTCTCAGTCAGTCAGTCTATCTCTCTCTGTCATTCAGTCTCTCTCAGTCCGTCAGTCTCTCTCTCTCTGTCAGTCTGTCAGTCAGTCAGTCTCTATCTCTCTCTGTCAGTCTCTCTCAGTCAGTCCCTCTCTCTGTCAGTTTCTCTATCAGTCTCTCTCTCTCAGTCAGTCTCTCTCTCAGTCAGTCTCTCTCCCTGTCAGTCCCTCTGTCTGTCAGTCTCTCTCTGTCAGTCTCTCTGTCTCTCTCTTTCTGTCAGTCTCTCTCAGTCAGTCAGTATCTCTCTTAGTCAGTCTCCCCCTTTCTGTCAGTCAGTCTCTCCCTTTCTGTCAGTCAGTCTCTCACAGTATCTCTCTGTCAGTTTCTCTCAGTCAGTCAGTCCCTCTCTCTCAGTCAGCCAGTCTCTCTCTCTCAGTCAGTCTCTCTCTCTCTCTCTGTCAGTCACTCTCTCTCTGTCAGTCTCTCTCTCTCTCTCTGTCTTATTCTCTCTCTCTATCTCTCTCTCTCTCTTTCAGTCAGTCTCTCTCTCTGTCAGTCAGTCTCTCTCTCTCAGTCAGCCAAGTTTGTAGCTGAAGTCGTTACCGGGGTTGAGCTGACGCGCTGTGAATATACAAGCGAATACAGATGCCATAGGGATTGGTTGCGAATATTGGCACCATTCAAAACTATCCTTCTTGACCGTCAAAAAAGATGAATACTTAAATTGAAGGATTGACCTGTTCTGTTTAAAATAAGGTGATTATTGTCACGCATACAGGAAGTTCCGAATTATATATCTCTGAAACACACTTGACATAATCTCCATATCTTTCGCCCTGAAGAAGTCCTCTGGACGAAACGCGTTGGCTACGCTTTGTATGAAGATTTTGAATAAAAGAAAAAGAAAACTAAGTCCTACTGAATTGATTCTTTAAATCATTATTTTGACTATCATTGTTACTGTGTATTGTGTGGGAGTGCTGAACCATTGTGTTTCATCGTATCCTGCTTAACTGCACGTTCTTCAGGACAAACATTAAAAAATATTGGACAGCATTTAAAAACTGACGCATGTTGTAATTTAATAAGGGAACCTGTTGCTCTTTGTTACACGGTGTGCTCATTCATCATCGCACTCCTCTTATTTCTTGGAAGACACTGACACTAATCCCAGGGTTTCCGTGTATGGAGTAATCCTCTTCACCGTCATGGTATCTCGCCTTGTGTGAATTAGGAGGAGGGTGGGCCGCAGTACTAAGGAGTACATTGTTTCGCTTATTGAGCAAACCATGCAGCAGGAAGCGAAGCATTTTATGGACTGTACCACTTCTACCGTAAATATCATACAAGAGAACAGATTTCACCTATGCGAAATCTATTGACTTTGTCAATGTTTTTTACATGTTGCACAGCAGTGGGAGCTGCTATGCAATATGGCAGTAAGTAAAATAAATTTTGCTATGACACGACCAGCGTTGACGGTGCCATATTGATTTTTTCCTTTAAGTCGTGCTGCAGTGCAATATGTCTAAAAATAGCACGGGTGGAGGGGTCAAGCAACACAAGGGGGGGGATGGGGTGGTGAGAAATGGATGGTGGGAGGAAGGGGAGCGGAAAGAAACAGATGGCAGGAGGAGCAGGTGGAGAGGTGAGAAATGGGCACCTAGAGGAGTGGGAGGATTAAACAACAGACACAAGAGAAAGGGAGGTGATTATACAACAGACACGGGAGGAGGGCGTGGGGTTGATGAAACAACAGACATGGAAGGATGGCAGGGAAACAGCCAACATGGGAGGAGGGTGGGAAGACAATGGACAATGCAGGAAGAGGGGAGGGGGGACACAACTGAAAGTGGTGGGAGGGTAGGGGTGAAGGAGAGGAACTGCAGAGACATGCGCTCAATATGAGAGCAGTTCAAAAAGTAAAAAAAGAAAATACCTATGGGAGTCTGCAGCCAGTGGAAGAATACTGTCAGTAGGCAGGGAGCAGTACTTGGCCCATGCTCCACAGTGGGGACTTGTGGCGAAGCCCCAGGAGGAAACCAAGGAGAGGAGGAGGCTCTGACCAATAAGAAGCAAGGAAACGAGATGACGTTGAGTCATCCAATGGTATGTAAAAGTAAACAATGGGCGGGCTCTAAGCTTGTTTTAAGCTTTTTTTTAATTTACAAGACAATTCACAAGCACAGCGCAAGAGCTCAGGCAAAACCCAAAAACGAAAGTGTGGGTCCCATGACCGTTGTAGAGGATTAGTCTCTAAAATGAAGCAGGTTGTGTATGGAGAAATAATGAAACCTGGGATTAGTGGAAATGTCTTCCATAAAATAAGAGGATATGCCGATTCTTTTATTCTGAGTCAACAGAGAGATAAAAGAGCACAACATGAGGAATAGGTTCTCATATTAAATAACAACGTACCTTTGGTTTTTTACTTTTGGCCAATATTTTTCAGTTCTTGTCCATTTTTATAAACTTCAAAATCATTGAAAATAAAAAGGGGCAGACTCACTTCTAAAGGGGATGGGAATAGGGAGGAGTACGAGGGTTTTAGGGAGTCATGAAAGGGTTTAGGGAGGGACATCACCCACCCACACAAGAGTAAGCCAACTGTATTGCTCCGGGGATATAGACATGTAACTTCCATTTTTGTAGGAAGTTTACACTCATAGGGCCCGATTCACAGAACTAATTTAAGTCAAAATCCTAAACTTACTATCATTTTGGTATTCACAGAAGGCACTTAATAATTTCAGAGAAGTTAGGAGTCCTAACTTTAGGACTTCTAAATGCCTTCTGTGAATACTGAAAGTCTTAAAGTTAGGATTTTTCTCAATTTAAGGCATTTAGGAGTCCTAAAGTTTGGAGTCCTAATTTTACTACTAATAAATTGAGAAAAATCCAAATTTTAAGATTTTCGGTATACACAGAAGGCATTTAGGAGTCCTAAAGTTAGGACTCCTAACCTCTGTGAATACCAAAATGAGTAAGTGCCTTCTGTGAATACCAAAATGATAGTAAGTTTAGGATTTTGTCTTAAGTTAGTTCTGTGAATCGGGCCCTTCACCTTTAGATAAACTGCAATACAGCATCTTTCCAATTAAACGGACCACTAATGCACCCTCAGCGCCTTTTCGGGTGTATGAAGCGCTACATAATTCCACCTGGTGCATGCACAGAAGCCAGGAAAGGGTGCTGGCTTGTAAGAGCAGGGTGTACTTCTTCATTCTTACTAATCTGCTTGTGAGCTACGACTTAGTTTGTTCTGTTCGCCCTTCGGCTTGGAACTTCTGAGAAGTTATCGGAGACATGTTTCATTGGGAGCTGAAGAAAGGAGGCACCGTACTGTGTGTCGCGTTCTCTGAAAAGTACAGAACACATTCCTGGAACCGTTACCGCTTCCATCCACTGCTGACACGTCTTTCAGTGTCATGCAGGCTGCAGACTGAGAAGGCTGCAGCGCATGCGCAGCTGTGCTGGGAACACAGCGATGAAAGAGATTAGGAGAAGTGTGTTGCACAATGAGACAAAAGCACGGTAACAAAGAGTTTTTACGGGCGGACAGGTAAGTGGAGCGTGCACTGAAAAACGTCACCATTACTTGGAAAAGAAGTATGGAAGAGCAGGTGCTCACTATACCAGTACCTTAAAGTTAATGAAAATCACGAGTGGTCTCCTATTAAAAGAACAGCACCCGGCTCAGAAGTGCTGGCACTCTCCCTTTAAAAATACTGCATCCCGGCTCAGAAGTGCTGGCACTCTCCCATAAAAAATAATGCATCCCTGCTGAGAAGTGCTGGGATGCTCCCATTAAAAATACTGCATCACTGCTCAGAAGTGCTGGCATGCTCCCATTAAAAAAACGAAATCCCTGCTGAGAAGTGCTGGCACTCTCCCTTTAAAAATACTGCATCCCTGCTGAGAAGTGCTGGCACTCTCCCATTAAAAATATTACATCCCTGCTGAGAAGTGCTGGCACTCTCCCATTACAAATAATGCATCCCTGCTGAGAAGTGCTGGGATGCTCTCATTACAAATTCTGCATCCCTGCTCAGAAGTGCTGGGATGCTCCCATTAAAAATACTGCATCCCTGCTCAGAATTGCTGGCACTCTCCCATTACAAATACTGCATCCCTGCTGAGAGGTGCTGGGATGCTCCCATTACAAATACTGCATCCCTGCTCAGAAGTGCTGGGATGCTCCAATTAAAAATACTGCATCCCTGCTCAGAAGTGCTGGCATGCGCCCATTAAAAAAACGAAATCCCTGCTGAGAAGTGCTGGCACTCTCCCATTAAAAATAATGCATCCCTGCTGAGAAGTGCTAGGATGCTCTTATTACATATACTGCATCCCTGCTGAGAAGTGCTGGGATGCTCCCATTAAAAATACTGCATCACTGCTCAGAAGTGCTGGCATGCTCCCATTAAAAAAACGAAATCACTGCTGAGAAGTGCTGGCACTCTCCCATTAAAAATACTACATCCCTGCTGAGAAGTGCTGGGATGCTCTCATTACATATACTGCATCCCTGCTGAGAAGTGCTGGGATGCTCCCATTAAAAATACTGCATCACTGCTCAGAAGTGCTGGCACTCTCCCATTACAAATACTGCATCCCTGCTGAGAGGTGCTGGGATGCTCTCATTACATATACTGCATCCCTGCTGAGAAGTGCTGGGATGCTCCCATTAAAAATACTGCATCACTGCTCAGAAGTGCTGGCATGCTCCCATTAAAAAAACGAAATCCCTGCTGAGAAGTGCTGGCACCCTCCCATTAAAATACTACATCCCTGCTGAGAAGTGCTGGGATGCTCTCATTACAAATACTGCATCCCTGCTCAGAAGTGCTGGGATGCTCCCATTACAAATACTGCATCCCTGCTCAGAAGTGCTGACACTCTCCCTTTACAAATACTGCATCCCTGCTGAGAAGTGCTGGGATGCTCCCATTACAAATACTGCATCCCTGCTGAGAAGTGCTGGGATGCTCCCATTACAAATACTGCATCCCTGATGAGACGTGGTGGTATGCTCACATTAAAAATACTGCATCCCTGATGAGAAGGCTCACACTCTCCCATTGAAAATACAGCATTCCTACTGACAAGTGCTGGCAGTCTCCATTAAAAATACTGCATCACTGCTCAGAAGTGCTAGCACACTCCCATTAGAAATACTGCATAATTGCTTAGAAGTGCTGGCCATTAAAAATTCTGAATCCCTGATGAGAAGGCTCGTACTCTCTCATTAAAAATGCGTCTTCCCTGATGAGACATACTGGTACTCTCCAATGATAAATACTGCATCCCTGCTGAGAAGTGCTGGCACTCTCCCATTAACAATACTGCATCTCTAATGAGAAGGCGCACACTCTCCCATTGAAAATACTGCATCCCTTACGAGAAGTGCTGGCAGTCTGCCATTAAAAATACTGCATCCCTACTGAGAAGTGCTGGTACTCTCCCATTGAAAATACTGCATCCCTGATGAATAGTGATGGCGCTCTCCCATTAAAAATATTGTCTCCCTGCTAAGAAATGCTGGTACTCTCCCATTAAAAATACTGCATCCCTGCTCAGAAGTGCTGGCACTATCCCATTAAAAATACTACATCCCTGCTGAGAAATGCTGGCACTCTCTCACTAAAAATATTGTATCCCTGCTAAGAAGTGCTGGCCCTCTTTCATTAAAAATGCTGCATCCCTGCTCAGAAGTGCTGGCACTATCCCATTAAAAATACTACATCCCTGCTCAGAAGTGCTGGCACTCTCCCTTTAAAAATACTGCATCCCTGCTCAGAAGTGCTGGCACGCTCCCATAAAAAATAATGCATCCCTGCTGAGAAGTGCTGGGATGCTCCCATTAAAAATACTGCATCACTGCTCAGAAGTGCTGGCATGCTCCCATTAAAAAAACGAAATCCCTGCTGAGAAGTGCTGGCACTCTCCCATTAATAATAATGCATCCCTGCTCAGAAGTGCTGGGATGCTCCAATTAAAAATACTGCATCCCTGCTCAGAAGTGCTGGCATGCGCCCATTAAAAAAACGAAATCCCTGCTGAGAAGTGCTGGCACTCTCCCATTAAAAATAATGCATCCCTGCTGAGAAGTGCTGGGATGCTCTCATTACATATACTGCATCCCTGCTGAGAAGTGCTGGGATGCTCCCATTAAAAATACTGCATCACTGCTCAGAAGTGCTGGCATGCTCCCATTAAAAAGACGAAATCCCTGCTGAGAAGTGCTGGCACTCTCCCATTAAAAATACTACATCCCTGCTGAGAAGTGCTGGGATGCTCTCATTACATATACTGCATCCCCGCTGAGAAGTGCCGGGATGCTCCCATTAAAAATACTGCATCACTGCTCAGAAGTGCTGGCATGCTCCCATTAAAAAAACGAAATCCCTGCTGAGAAGTGCTGGCACTCTCCCATTAAAAATATTACATCCCTGCTGAGAAGTGCTGGCACTCTCCCATTAAAAATAATGCATCCCTGCTGAGAAGTGCTGGGATGCTCTCATTACAAATTCTGCATCCCTGCTCAGAAGTGCTGGGATGCTCCCATTAAAAATACTGCATCCCTGCTCAGAATTGCTGGCACTCTCCCATTACAAATACTGCATCCCTGCTGAGAGGTGCTGGGATGCTCCCATTACAAATACTGCATCCCTGCTCAGAAGTGCTGGCACTCTCCCATTACAAATACTGCATCCCTGCTGAGAAGTGCTGGGATGCTCCCATTACAAATACTGCATCCCTGCTGAGAAGTGCTGGGATGCTCCCATTACAAATACTGCATCCCTGATGAGACGTGGTGGTATGCTCCCATTAAAAATACTGCATCACTGATGAGAAGTGCTGGCATGCTCCCATTAAAAAAACGAAATCCCTGATGAGAAGTGCTGGCACTCTCCCATTAAAAATAATGCATCCCTGCTGAGAAGTGCTGGCACTCTCCCATTAAAAATAATGCATCCCTGCTGAGAAGTGATGGGATGCTCTCATTACATATACTGCATCCCTGCTGAGAAGTGCTGGGATGCTCCCATTAAAAATACTGCATCACTGCTCAGAAGTGCTGGCATGCTCCCATTAAAAAACCGAAATCCCTGCTGAGAAGTGCTGGCACTCTCCCATTAAAAATACTACATCCCTGCTGAGAAGTGCTGGCACTCTCCCATTAAAAATAATGCATCCCTGCTGAGAAGTGCTGGGATGCTCTCATTACAAATACTGCATCCCTGCTCAGAAGTGCTGGGATGCTCCAATTAAAAATACTGCATCCCTGCTCAGAAGTGCTGGCATGCGCCCATTAAAAAAACGAAATCCCTGCTGAGAAGTGCTGGCACTCTCCCATTAAAAATAATGCATCCCTGCTGAGAAGTGCTAGGATGCTCTCATTACATATACTGCATCCCTGCTGAGAAGTGCTGGGATGCTCCCATTAAAAATACTGCATCACTGCTCAGAAGTGCTGGCATGCTCCCATTAAAAAAACGAAATCACTGCTGAGAAGTGCTGGCACTCTCCCATTAAAAATACTACATCCCTGCTGAGAAGTGCTGGGATGCTCTCATTACATATACTGCATCCCTGCCGAGAAGTGCTGGGATGCTCCCATTAAAAATACTGCATCACTGCTCAGAAGTGCTGGCACTCTCCCATTACAAATACTGCATCCCTGCTGAGAGGTGCTGGGATGCTCTCATTACATATACTGCATCCCTGCTGAGAAGTGCTGGGATGCTCCCATTAAAAATACTGCATCACTGCTCAGAAGTGCTGGCATGCTCCCATTAAAAAAACGAAATCCCTGCTGAGAAGTGCTGGCACTCTCCCATTAAAAATACTACATCCCTGCTGAGAAGTGCTGGGATGCTCTCATTACAAATACTGCATCCCTGCTCAGAAGTGCTGGGATGCTCCCATTACAAATACTGCATCCCTGCTCAGAAGTGCTGGCACTCTCCCTTTACAAATACTGCATCCCTGCTGAGAAGTGCTGGGATGCTCCCATTACAAATACTGCATCCCTGCTGAGAAGTGCTGGGATGCTCCCATTACAAATACTGCATCCCTGATGAGACGTGGTGGTATGCTCACATTAAAAATACTGCATCCCTGATGAGAAGGCTCACACTCTCCCATTGAAAATACAGCATTCCTACTGACAAGTGCTGGCAGTCTCCATTAAAAATACTGCATCACTGCTCAGAAGTGCTAGCACACTCCCATTAGAAATACTGCATAATTGCTTAGAAGTGCTGGCCATTAAAAATTCTGAATCCCTGATGAGAAGGCTCGTACTCTCTCATTAAAAATGCTTCTTCCCTGATGAGACATACTGGTACTCTCCAATGATAAATACTGCATCCCTGCTGAGAAGTGCTGGCACTCTCCCATTAACAATACTGCATCTCTAATGAGAAGGCGCACACTCTCCCATTGAAAATACTGCATCCCTTACGAGAAGTGCTGGCAGTCTGCCATTAAAAATACTGCATCCCTACTGAGAAGTGCTGGTACTCTCCCATTGAAAATACTGCATCCCTGATGAATAGTGATGACGCTCTCCCATTAAAAATATTGTCTCCCTGCTAAGAAATGCTGGTACTCTCCCATTAAAAATACTGCATCCCTGCTCAGAAGTGCTGGCACTATCCCATTAAAAATACTACATCCCTGCTGAGAAATGCTGGCACTCTCTCACTAAAAATATTGTATCCCTGCTAAGAAGTGCTGGCACTCTTTCATTAAAAATGCTGCATCCCTGCTCAGAAGTGCTGGCACTCTCCCATTAAAAATACTACATTCCTGCAAAGAAGTGCTGGGAGCCCATTAAAAATACTAGATCCCTGCAAAGAAGTGCTACTGCATCCCTGATGAGAAGGCTCGCACTCTCTTATTGAAAAATAAAAATTGAAAATACTGCATCCCTGAGGAGAAGTGCTGGGACTCTCCCATTAAAAGTACTGCATTCCTGATGAGAAGGGCTCGCACTCTCCCACTAAAAATACTGCATCCCTGCTGAGAAGTGCTGCCACTCTCCCATTACAAATACTGCATCCCTGATGAGAAGGGCTTGCACTCTCCCATTAAAAATACTGCATCCCTGCTGAGAAGTGCTGGCACTCTCCCATTAAAAATACTGCATCCCTGATGAGAAGGGCTCGCACTATCCAACTAAAAATACTGCATCCCTGCTGAGAAGTGCTGGCACTCTCCCATTAAAATACTGCATCCCTGATGAGAAGGTACGCACTCTCCCATTGAAAATACTGCGTCCCTGCTGAGAAGCGCTGGCACACTCCCATTAAAAATACTGTATCTCTGATGAAAAGGGCTCGCACTCTCCCACTAAAAATTCTGCATCCCTGCTGTGAGGTGCTCTCCCATTACAAATATTGCATCCCTGATGAGAAGGGCTCGCACTCTCCCACTAAAAATACTGCATCCCTGCTGAGAAGTGCTGGCACTCTCCCATTAAAACACTGCATCCCTACTGAGAAGTGCTGGCAGTCTCCCATTAAAAATACTGCATCCCTGCTGAGAAGTGCTGGCACTCTCACATTAAAAATACTGCATCCCTGATGAGAAGGCTCGTACTCTCCCATTAAAAATACCGCACCTCTGCTCAGAAGTGCTTGCACTGTCCCATTAAACATACTGCATCCGTGATGAAAAGTGCTGGCACTCTCCCATTAAAAACATTGTATCCCTGATAAGAAGTCTGGCACTCTCCCATTAAAAATACTGCTTTCCTGCTGAGAAGTGCTGGCACTCTCTCATTAAAAATAGTGTATCCCTGCTAAGAAGTGCTGGCACTCTCCCAGTGAAAATACTGAATCCCTGCTCAGAAGTGCTGGCACTCTCCCATTAAAAATACTACATCACTGCTGAGAAGTGCTGGCACTCTCCCATTAAAAATACTACATCACTGCTGAGAGGTACTGGCACTCCCCAATCAAAAATATTGTGTCCCTGCTAAGAAGTGCTGGCACACACCCATTAAAAAGACTGCATCCCTACTCAGAAGTGCTGGCATTCCCCCATTAAAAATACTACATCCTTGCTCAGAAGTGCTGGCACTCTCCCATTAAAAAGACTGCATCCCTGATGAGAAGGCTCGCACTCTCCTTTTGAAAATACTGCATCCCTGATGAGAAGTGCTGGCATTCCCCCATTAAAAATACTAAATCCTTGCTGAGAAGGACTGGCACTCTCCCATTAAAAATATGTCCTCCCTGCTCAGAAGTGCTGGCACTCTCCCATTAAAAAGACTGCATCACTGATGAGAAGTGCTGGCACTCTCCCATTAAAAAGACTGCATCACTGATGAGAAGGCTCACACTCTCCCACTAAAACTACAGCATCCCTGCTGCGAAGGTTGGCCCTCTCCCATTGAAAACACTGCATCCCTGATGAGAAGTGCTGGCAGAGTCAAAGTAAAAATACTGGGCCCGATTCACAGAACTAACTTAAGACAAAATCCTAAACTTACTACCATTTTGGTATTCACAGAAGGCACTTACTCATTTTGGTTTTCACAGAAGTTAGGAGTCCTAACTGCCTTCTGTGAATACCGAAAGTCTTAAAGTTAGGATTTTTCTCAGTTTAAGAGTAGTAAAGTTAGGACTCCTAACTTTGGGACTTTAGGACTCCGAAATGCCTTCTGTGAATACCGAAAGTCTTAAAGTTAGGATTTTTCTCAGTTTAAGAGTAGTAAAGTTAGGACTCCTAACTTTGGGACTTTAGGACTCCGAAATGCCTTCTGTGAATACCGAAAGTCTTAAAATTAGGATTTTTCTCAATTTAGTGGTGGTAAAGTTAGGATTTAGCACAGAATATCGGTTTTACGACGGTACAACGGAGGTAAATACATTGTATGCCTATGCTACGCATTTTTAGCATGTATGTTTTTACAGCGAATATTCATTTACAACGCATCTCAATACCACCATAGATTTAAAAACAATGTATTTGTGGGTGGAGACCACCCCCATCCACCCCAACTTACCTTAAATGTGTGGTATTGGCATGCATTGCAAATGCATATTCGTGGTAAAAATATGTGTGCTAAAAATGCATGGTAAAGGCACAACGAGGTAAAAAACTCATTGCAAAGGCTGTTTCCCCTGAATACCAAGAGCTGATTGTTACCCAACTCAATGGTAGCTCATTTTTAGACCTTAGAAGTGTGAAAGAAAGAGTGGGCCTGAAGTAGTGCCATGCATGGGCGCGCTGAGCAGTTGCTCGGGGGCCCCACCAGCACAGGGGCCCCATGCAGACCAGAATTTAACACACATTTTCCGTTAAACATTTTTTATTCCTGTGAGTGGTTGTGTAGGCAGGGCCCAGTGTACGGCTTTGCCCGGGGGCCTAAAATGCTGTTAAGACAGCCCTGGACCTGCCAGGATTAGAACCTGTTATTTTCAGGTCAGCCAGGGATTACTGAGGGAGATGGCTTAGCTCACTGAGCTAGCAAATCTGCAGATGTGCCTCATCTCAGGGAGGTTCACAGCGGAGATCTCAGTGCTTTTGAGTCTTTCCATGCCACAAGATGATTGTTGCCCTTGTAAATACACCCACAAAGATATGGCGAGGATTAGAAAGACTTAGCACAGCGTTTGGGGTCAGATACAAATTGTATTTTATGGGCCAGCAGCTGTCATTGCTTTAATGTCCATTGTATTTGGCCATCCTCCATGGGTGACTTTTGTTTGACACCTAATGAAACCAAGCACCTGATATTTTGTGTACTTTTTTCATTCATTTGTTGGTGTATCTCATTGTTGGGGTGGGCAGTCCCAACCATGGTTCTGATTCTGAAGAGTGGGATCCCCTGTGTTGTGCACACCTTGGCACCATTACTTGTTTCTTCTGCCCCCCCCCCCCCCGTTGAGCCTGGCAACCATGAAAGCTTAATCCGAAGCCTCCATTTAACTGGGACCCCAGAGCAATCGTCTGAGATCAAACTGAGTGGCCAAAGTAGTCCCTCTCTCATTGAATGGCTAGGCTACTACCCTTCCTAGCCAGGTTTATTGGACTGATTGGGAGGAGAAGCAGCTTAACTTGTAAGGGAAGGGAAACAGACCTGTGCAAAAGGTTCTAATAGTCTCTCACAACCGAGACATTCGCTTATATATAAGGGGCACTAGAATTATGCGGCAGGCTTGAGTTAATTATGTGGCAAGAAAAGGCAAATTATGCGGCATAATGCAGAACATTTTATAATAGTTTTACTTTATTATTTCATCATTTTTAAACTTGGTTACACTCGCTGGGCATTGGTTGCACCTCATTCGTACCAATTTAACACCCAAATATATCGATAAGCAACATAAACGTGATTGGTGCAGCTTTGGAAAGGGTCGTCCACTGCGCGGCAACATGTGTTGTCGCATTTTTAGTAACCTTTGAACCATTTGAGCTAGAAACAATTTTTGTGTGTGCTAAAATCCACAGATTGTGTGACAGATGATGGAATATGTGGCAAGTGCGACAAATCTATAATTATGCGAAAATTGCCACAGTTGCACAATTGCATAAATCCAGTGGCCCTGCTTATATATATAGGAACCTGTATTCCGCATGCGTAACACAGGTTGAGTGTGTGGTCGGTGTGCATGTCTGACAGAGTGCAGAAGGGAATCTATTTTGAGCTCCCTGTGTGTGTATTGCAATGCCAAATGGTGGCCGGCTTGGGGAAGGCTATCTCTGCTCTCTGTTGGCTTGGAGATCCCCAGTGTAATACTAGAGGATAACAGTGGCCTGTTGTGGTGGTGGGGGGGGGCAGTTCCTCCCTTGTAGTTTGCCTGCAGTCCCCTCTCAAGGTGCTCCCAGTTCTGCCCCCTACACCTAGGCAGTATCCTTAAAAGATTAGGCCTGCTGTCTGGACCTCAATAAAACCTGCATCCAGGCTGATGGAAACCAGCTCAGGAGAGTCTCCTGTTGTCCCTGGTCCTGGCATGAGGTGATCTTGCAGCAGACATGAGGTATTTGATTGCAGTTGACTGAATATGAACTATGACATAAACCAGCAGGACCTCAGCTTGGTCCCAGGAGGCCAGCTTCAATCCAGAGCAGAGCAGCACATCTGTGCACCAATAAGGCCCAGGATCCAGCAGCATCTCTCAGCGTCCTGCTGGAAGGACTGCTGGACGGCCTTGCCAGAAGAAGGGCCCTGGGATGCACCCTTCAAGAGAGCCCCCTTGGAGAAGAAGTTCTTCAGCCAGCAGCCTTAGGGCCTTTTGGGAAGTGGTGTGAGGTGTTGTGAGTATAAGAGGTGGCCAGTGTTTAATTTGTGGGGGGGGAAAGTAAGTGCCAGTGTCTTTTTTAGAGGCCACTGTAGCCTGCACCACCCATTTCCCCTGCCATTGCTGCCAATGACAGTGCCAACACTACTACTTTAATTTAACAGAAATTCTCCCTTGGAATGAGCTAACATATAAAGCACAGTTATATATCCAAAATACACATCATACTCACAAATATGTATCAACAGGAGAGAAACCCCACACAATTACAGACTTACAATGAATCATATAAAAACATCAAAGAGATTTTATTTGTTTTCCATAATTGTAAACATTCATTAGTGATACAAATTATTAAAAACACGAATTTGTATAACATATGTGCCCTAGATCCTATTAAAAAATGACAAGAGACAACGGCGCGTGATATCTTAAAAAATCCTCGTAAAAACAATATTTCGATTGAATCTATTACTGTAGAGTCATAACCACATAGGAAATTCCAGACTCAATAGTTCCTCGAAATTAAAAGAACAAGGGTGTCGACGCGTTTCGGTGTGCTTCCAAATAATGCCCCACCTTCATCAGGACTTTCCAGGGTAAGTGTCTCTTTCTTAGATTTAGCACAAAGACATATATATCTGCCTCGAAACAAAATAAAATATATGTGCATATTTATCAAACATCAATATATCTATATCTATATCACAATAAAATATTCCCAAATATAAGTTCTAACAAAAACATCTATTCTTATAATAAAACGATATATGCAGAGAAGGTGCGATTGTTTAAAGCAGTAAACCCACCCCTTCCCTAGTGTCTCATAATTATTATCGGTTCTCCAGAGTTAACAGAAAAGTTAATTCACCCAGACACAATCAAGCACACATCTCACTTTAAGAGGACTAACAAAATTGGATTATATTTCTCTCCAAATGTCTTAGCGACAAAATTGGTTGGCGGTGTACTCGCCATATTCTGATATTAAAAAAAACTCCACCAGTCTTATGACTCTCCATAGGGGCGGGGGGGGTTCTATCTGTGATGTCAAATTACTCATACCTTATACGCCCTTGTTGTATTAAATTCGAGGAACCATTAACTCTGGAATTTCCATTGTGGTTATGACTCTACAGTAATAGATTGAATTGAATTATTGTTTTTATGATGATTATTAAGATATCACGCACCATTGTCTCTTGTTGTCATTTTTTATTAGGATCTAGTGCACAATTGTTAAATGAATTTGTGTTTTTAATAATTTGTATCACTAATGAATGTTTACAATAATGGGAAACAAATAAAATCTCTTTGATTTTTTTTGGGATTCATTGTAAGTCTATAATTGTGTTGGGTTTCTCTCCTGTATCTATACATTTGTGAGTATTATGTGTATTTTGGATATATGACTGTGGTTTATGTGTTAGCTCATTCCAAGGGAGAATTCTTCATACATTAAAGTCGTTTTACTGGCACCCTGTCCCTTGGATAGTAGGGCCACTCCCTCCTTCTTTTTGAATTGTAAGTACAGCCCTTGGGCTGGGGAGTATAGGTTTTTGTTGGTAAGAAACATATTCACCAAGTTCCCCTAAGATATCTGTCAGGATAAGAGTTGGTTTCAACCTACTGACTAGATGGACTCAATCAAAATATTTGGGTTCAGCGAAGAGCAATTTAATAAGATCATAAATATGAACACCAAAAATGGGAAAAAGGTAACAATATTTTCCGGGAACTGATAAATGGGGGAAAATCTTAAATCTCAAGAAAAAATTAATTTGCACTGAGATGCACGTCAATTTTTCATTAAATATGTAAAATCTGTGTTATCTCCATCGGTTTCAAAGTTAGGAATGAACCTGGCTTGTTTATAGAGAACAGAAAGTTCCTTGAAACCTGGACCCAGATCTCTAATAGATGCAGTAGGGACTGGATCCTCCTCATTATCGAAACTGCTCAAGAGATTATCACCTTAGAAAGATAAGAAATAGAAAAACTTGAGATTGAAATGAAAAACAATTCAGCCCTTGATGATGCTAAAAAGAAGCTAGAAGAACTTGACGCAGAGGTAGATGGTTATAAAGACTATTTGCTTAATAAAAAGACAAAAAGATTACGTAATGATACATGCAAATACAGTATAGAGCTGAATTATCCCTATTTAGGGAAAGATTATTATCAGCAAAAAAAAGAATCAAATGGGAAAGACCCCCGTTCCACAAACCTGTTTATTTACGAGGTGGCAGAAGCGTATAACTTTCTCAGAGATTTCAGGCTCTAGTAGCGAGGATGAAAGCACCACCAGATTAGATCAAGGGAGCAATTATCAAAATTCATCAACATCCTCTTTTTTAGACCAACGCCCCAAGAGGGGCACAAAACCATACAGGAACTATGGGAGGGGACAATATGTGAGGAATGCTCCCCAAGAAGAATTTCTTCAGACCGGGAACCAGAGATACTGGCGGTGGACAAATTCCCTATCATTAACCTCTTAGAAAGAGTACTAAATGAAATAGAATTAGATGTCCTAGAAAAAGGTTTTATGTTTGCCCCCACATCTTATGTCAATAAATTTATACTACAAAAGGACTTGACATAATTTTTTCGTAAAATCAGATTAAATCGTTTTTTTGAAAATAGGGAATACTCTAGTGACAACAGTATTTCAGGTCTTAAACCCAGATCTACTTTTATCCAAACTTCAGCATGGTTAGTAAGAACATTGAAACCTTTGAACAAGTAGTAGAATCCAAAATACGGAGCATTTGGAACAACCCTCCACCCCCACAAGTAATAATATGAGTAAATCACATAGAGAAGTCATCACATCTCTTAGAGATGATGTAAAAATTACGATCAAACAAGCAGACAAGGGGGGGGGGGCGGAGTTTTCATTTTTGATACTCCGGACTATGAATAAAGAATCCTGGATCTTGTCAGGGTAGAAGAGCATTATTCCAGGGTGCCCATGCGATGCTGGACAGCATTAAAATATAAAATTACTGATTTATTAGTGTCAGCAAAGGAAAATGAATTAATTATGGAGAGTGAGTTAAAATTCTTAACTCAGAATGATGTCAAAATACCTGCCATATATGGCCTTCCAAAAATACATAAGAGTCAGAGTAACCCTCGCCTTAGACCCATTGTTAGCTGCATCGGGTCACCTCTTGACCCACTTAGTAAATATGTAGCTAGCTTCATAAAGCCAGTAGGTCAAAATCAGCAGTCTTACATTAAGGATTCGGCCCATATGATCAGCATCATAAAGGGGCTCAGTTTTAATGACCCAATGCAAATACTGGTCACTCTTGATATTGAAGCCCTATACCCCAACATCCCCCAGGATGATACTATAGCCACTGTTGGGCAAATCCTGGGGGATGTTGAGGTCAATAGAGGTGCCAATGCAAATTTCATTATTGAGTGTACAAGACTGGTGCTCAAATATAACATGTTCTTGTTTAAGGGTGATTTATATGTCCAGAGGAAGGGGAACAGCATGGGGGCCACTTGTGCTCCAAGTCTCACCTGCTCATATGTCGGCCAATTTGAGGAGGAACATATTTTTAATGAAGCTGCCCCTTTCTTCGAGAACGTCAACAATTGCCATAGGTTCGTTGATGACATTTTGTTTATGTGGGAAGGTCCAGAGGAGCTTCTGAATGAATTTTTAATTTGGCTTAACCTGGGTGATGTTAATCTAAAATTTACATCTAAGCATACTAGGAGTTCTTTTAGCTTTTTGGACTTAAATATTAAAAATGTAGGTGCACTATAGCAGCTACCACCCCAAAGCCCAAAAAGATAATATACCATTTGGTCAGTTCCTTCGTCTCTGAAGGAGCTGTTCCTCCCTTACAGACTTTTACAAACATTCAGACAATTTGAAATTACGTGAGATTTTATGATTGGGACAGCATGTTCATTAACTCTAATACCAAGAAACAAAAGAAGGAAATGACCAACAAAATAGTATTCGTAAGTCAGTACTCAAGCATCAGAAACAAGATAAGAAATATTATCAACTCAAATTAGGCTATTCAAAATGACAATGAACAGACTATTTTAGACCACCCTATTTTTGCGTTTAAACGCAACAACAATCTCCAGAAAGATTTGGTGCATACATACAGGGAGATTGGTGTAATGAAACAACATACGATGGAAGACACAAGAGCAATAGGC
Source organism: Lissotriton vulgaris (assembly GCF_964263255.1). NCBI lineage: Eukaryota > Metazoa > Chordata > Amphibia > Caudata > Salamandridae > Lissotriton > Lissotriton vulgaris. Next base: position 1,721,184,676 of record NC_141695.1, read on the forward strand.
AATCACAAATGCAGTAGTTGCTCCATTTGCAAACAGTGTATAGAAGGGAAATCAATAGTCCATAACAACAAGACTATATGGGCCAAAGATTTGAACAACCGTAGGAGCAAAAATATAGTTTACCTCCTAATTTGCCCCTGCAATATGGGGTATGTAGGTAAGACAGGACCAGAATTAAGAACAGACCTGTCTGAACATAAATCAGCTATAAGGAATCATAAGGAGAATGACCCTCTAGTGAATCATTTCATCAGTGCAGGCCACGTATGCACGGATTTTAAATGGTTTATCATCGAGAGAATAACGGGAAACAAAGGAGGTGGTGACATCACTATCAAGCGCAAATTTCATGAACAGGGGTATAATCCATTCTAGGTACTGTCAGGAATGGGTTAAATTCAAAAGAAGATTGGGAGCGCTTGATAAGGTGAGATAACCTCCATCCACTCGATTAAGGTTACAAGACTGGGCAGAAGACCGGTCGATTCTTAGTGATTTACAATTTAGCTTCCGCAAGGGCATGGGTACAACCGATCAGGGTTTAAATTTGAATATGATGATCGGTAAATACACGAAGGCAAAAAGGGGAAGGTTGTGTCTAATGTTTGTAGATTTAACTGCAGCTTTTGATTGTGTAATCCATGAGGAACTGTGGAGAATTTTAACGAACCTGGGGGTGGAAAGTTCCATAGTATTATTGTTAAGACAATTATACGCGGGGGCAAAAGCTAGGATTCGCTATGGGGTTGGAGCGGAATGCACTAAGCACTTTAGGGTGAGGAGGGCGTGAGACAAGGTTGTGTCCTGGCACCCTTCCTGTTTTTATTATATATGGGCAGTACCCTGGAGAAAGAGTGCCAAGACCTTCCACAAGTTGGTAAGAGACCTATACCCGCATTAATGTACGCCGATGATGCAGTTCCTATGTCACGGACCCCAGTAGGTATGCAGAGGTTAGTCAGCTGTTTTACTAATTATATGGACAAACTAGGGTTAAAAGTTAATATCGCCAACATTTTTGAGATAAAATGCGGGGCAGGTAATGGGAATTTTAGACCCATCTCAATAGGCAGGAAACATATCGAATGTTGTAATACCTTCTCATATTTGGGAATACTATTTGATAAGAGGGGGTTTGGACCCAGGCAATTAGGACTAGGAGACTACTGTTCTCCAAAGCGGTAGCCGCACTGTTACATTTTAGTAGGAAGCTGGGGAAACTGGCCCCGGAGATCCTATTACAGATTTGCAAGGCTAAATGCATTTCTATGGCAACTTATGGGGCAGGTATTTGGGGCTTTAAGGATGTTAACTCATTTCAATATATCGAGAATATGTTTTTAAGATTTTTATTGATTGTTCCCGATAGCACTTCCACTTTTATCTGCCACACTGAATTAGGCATTTCTCACATTGTGGATATATGCAGAATCCAACCGGTACTCTTGTGGCACAGGATCTGGACCTCAGAATCGCTGGAGCTTAATGGACAGAGACTTGGAGACTGTGGTCAGTTGGATGGGGCTCAGAACATTGGATGGCTAGAGTACATTACATATTTTGCTTGTAACCTCGGCCAGCCTGATTATTTTTTGGAGCCCCTCAGCCTACAAGATGTCAACAGGAAAGAACTTAAATCTAGTTGTCTAAACTTTTTGAAAAATAAGAGAAGAAATATGGAACTGGAAAAAATTTCGGTACAAGTACACCAGCTAATATCCCCAACTGATAGACTTCCGCCTTATTTAGGTATGTTTACAAGAGACTATGATAGATTTTTGTTGACCCGTTTGAGATTGGGTATTTTTCTCAGGCTTGTTACTTTTCCCACCCAGAATGATTGGTCAAAAGAGTTGTGGAAATGTCGATGTGATGATGTGTCTATCCAATCGACTATACATGTTTTGTTCTTTTGCAAATTTTACTCTTGTAATAGGAAAAGATGGATTTTGCCAATTTTTAAAAAAGCGGTTTAAGACAATGTTGCCCCACTTTTTTGTTTATATAAATACCAGGAGAAGAACAGTTGACTGTTTCAGTTTTAATATTCTTAAATTATGTTTTATAATGTAGGAATTCAATCATGGTGTAATCAATTTTTTTTTTACATTTTATTGGATCTGGAATGTACTGATATTATAAGATTTTTATAAATTAATGTAGGTATATTTTGTGCTTTTATGATTATAACACTTAATCGAATAAAGCTGATTGATTGATTAACTGCGTTTAAAACATAGGTGGTTATCGGCCTTGCCGGGACAGCATGGTTGTCGTACTGGCCGGCAGTCCGCGCTTGCATGTCTTGCCCTTCCCATTTTATGTTTAGCGAGACTACTGGTCCCACAATTCAGTGCCCTTTAGTGGTTTAGCAGCAACTGATAACTGTTCTTTCTTAGAATATACATTTTTTTTAATAAATAATAGTTTATTATATTTTCTCTTATTAAATTTAAGGATTAATTATAATAATATATAACTATAACAAACTATATATAGAAATAGGTTGACTCGTTTCAAAAAATTTAGTTATGCAGACTTTCTGAGTATTTCTTCCATGTCTGCTTTAACCAGCAAACATAGTGCGAGCCTGTTGGCACATCAGATCAGCACCCTAACCCTTTGATGACATCTGACGCTTAGCCATTGGGTCTCACAGGTGCTGCACATCACCCTTTGACCAAGCTAATATTTAAGTGTCTGAAATTCGAGTAAATCCAGAAATTCATTCATTTAAGAACCGCTGTCGATGTCTGTTTAGACACGCACTCTTAGACTGAAGTAAGCCTGCCCTTGACGTCGCTTCGTCCCTGCATTTCTTGCTAAAGCAGATAGTTTCATACGAGCATTTAGGACAATAAATTGGTGCTGTGCTCCGTTATGGTTCCTTTTCTGGGACCGACGGTAATACAGTCTTCTTGATGTGGTTGTATGGACTGATGTCCCATACACAATTATGTTTATTTTTGCCATTTACATTCCCTAGATTTTCCGTACATGGGAACCTGATTGGTTTTCATTATTCTGAACAAAATCCATCTCAAAGAAAGGACTGTTGCATGCTCCGACCACAAGTGTTGATAGGTACGCTGAGAATAATATGTTATATCTCACATGCTTGCTTATAAAAACATTGTGTATTATGGCATAGCCTGGAGCAGGCCTTTGTATAAACAGATATACATACATATATTCTTTCAGATACTGTTGTAGAGGTTTGATGCAAACATCGGGATCTAGATTCCTTGAAATTCCACTCGGAAAGGCTCTTTTGGTGCCCGCCATCTGATTATATCCTACAAATTGAGGTACGCTCGTGCGGGACGTGATGGCAGCACTTAGCATGCATTATATCGTAATTTCTAACTTTAGTGAGTTACTACAATAGGCTCTATTGCCCTTTTTATATTATATTATTTAGAGGGGCTAGTTACAATCGACTGAGTTACTTATGAGCTGGAAGATGGCCGAACATGAAGTTTTGCCTTCCCCGCACATTTGTACTTGAAAGATCGTGCACGTCTATTTGTAATTAGGTATGATTAAACTACCTTTTTTGTTTATTACATTCATCTAGTAAGGGTTCCATAAACATATGGATGGTGTTTTTTATATATCTATTCTTATTTCTTCTTTAGAACATCGAACCCACATTTTTAAGTATCCAAGTAGACACTGGAAATACTTTCCTATATTTGGTTTACCCCGTTCACCCCCATAAGGTATGAGTAATTTGACATCAGGGACAGAAAAAACCCACTATGGAGGGTCATAAGACTGGTGGAGTTTTTTTAATATCACAATATAGCGAGTACACCGTCAACCAATTTTGTCGCTAAGACATTTGGATAGACATATAATTAAATGTTGTTATTCCTCTTAAAGTGAGAAGTGTGCTTGATTGTATCTGGGTGAATGAACTTTTTTGTCAACTCAGGAGAACCCGATAATAATTATGAGACACTAGAGAAGGGGTGGATTTACTGTTTCAAACAATCGCAAATTCTCTGCAGATATGGTTTCATTATAAGAATAGATTTTTTTGTTAGAACTTGTATTTAGGAATATTTTATTGTGATATAGATATAATGATGTTTGATAAATATACACATATATATTTTATTTTGTTTCAATACAGATATATATGTCTTTGTGCTAAATCTAAGAAAGAGACACTTACCCTGGAACGTCCTGATAAAGGTGGGGCATTATTTAGCAGCACACCGAAACGCGTTGACGCCCTTGTTGTTTTAAATTCGAGGAACTATTGAGTCTGGAATGTCCTTTGTGGTTATGACTCTACAGTAATAGATTCAATCGAATTATTGTTTTTATGATGATTTTTTAAGATATCACACGCCGTTGTCTCTTGTCATTTTTTATTAGGATCTAGTGCACATATGTTGTATGAATTTGTGTTTTTAATATTTTGTATCACTAATGAATATTTACAATAAAGGAAAACAAATAAAATCTCTTTGATGTTTATATATGATTCATTGTCAGTCTATAATTGTGTTGGGTTTCTCTCCTGTTGATATATATTTGTGAGTATGATGTGTATTTTGAATATATTACTGTGGTTTGTATGTTAGCTCATTCCAAGGGAGAATTTCTCTTACATTAAAGTCATTTTACTGGCACCCTGTCCCTTGGACAGTAGGGCCACTCCCTCCTTTTTGAAGTACCAACACAACTACCAACCATCACACTCCTACAATTGTGACAATTCAGACCATTCTAGGCCACTCAAAGCTATAAGAATGGCATGAGCGCCAGGTATTATCCCTTTTTAAAAGTATATTGGCTTGTTAAACACTGTTGTTGTGCTCATCTCAAAATTAGACAGACAGCGTCACCATGTGGTGGACTATCTCTAGAGTCAGTGCTGACAATTAAGTGCCGGTGCCAAGCATCAGAAACCACTGGCTCAAATTAAGCACCGGAGGTGGCCTAGTTTTGTGCCGGAGGAAGAATCACCGACACCTCTCTGATGTGCCCGGGGTCAAGAGGAATAACTGTCACCTGCATCATGTTTTGCAATACTACTTTGTGCCTGACCCTGCCTGTCCTGCAGGGCTGTCTTAGATAGAATATGTTGGTGCAAACCATGTCTCAATCTGTGAAATGGTTACTGAGATATTAGAGTTTGAAAACACAGCCCCAAAACTGTAGCCTGCCCCCAGTGTCTGTCTGTGCTCCTTGGTCCTAGGACATCAATTTACGTCAATTCACCAAAATGCCAGGGGTTGGGGAAGTGACATCACACACCATTTGACCTTTACTTTGACTCACACACACATGCTTACACACGCGAACACGTTCACACACTCTCGCGAGCATGAACACGCTTTCCCCTGCAAGCATGCATATAACATACATTTAACAGCATTTTTACTTTCATTAACTTCCAGATAGGGTCATATTCCAGCTAATGTACTCCCTTTTTTATTACACTAATTTGTATAATAAAATAATAAAACAAAA